>NW_006159436.1:1929797-1941308 GCF_000334495.1 Tupaia belangeri chinensis | reverse complement strand
GGTGGGCCCTGATTGGTTGTTAACAGTGGGTTATGATTGGTTGCTTTTGGACCAATCATGAGGTGCCGGATATGCAAATTTGAGGGATTCTAGTGGCCAATCAGAGCAAGGTTTCGAAGGTCAGGTTTTTGGAAGGGAACCAATCATGGTAATTGTTTGCTCTCTGAGAAACCTCAGCAGACTCGCTGGTGCGCAGCTTCCCACAGCTGGTGGTGTAGTAGTTAAGGAAGCTGGAGCCTACATGGTCAAAAGAACAGTTAGAGTCTCTGACCCAGTGGCTTAAAAAACATGCTAGCCTTGGGGCCAGCAGAAGACATGGTGGTTAGGTCACTGGACTCCCACTCAAACCATGACTGTGGTTTGAGTCCTGGACTTGGCTGCTTACTTTCTTGCTTTCTCTCTCTCTAATGAAGGCATATGCCCTATAACAAACTAAAACTAGTATTTCTAATAATAAATAACATTAAAAGCAAACAAAAAAAATCAAAACCATGCTAGTCTGTGCGAGTGTGCCCAAAATCTGGAGAAATGAAGGAGAAGGGAGTGTAGAGTGACTATCCTCCCTGGGAAGAGGATGCTGTGTGAGCTTGACCCACATGGAGTTCGAATCCAGAGACCTCCCTAAGTATGCGAGGCATGCATATACCCAAGATCTGGGGCTGCTGGTATTGAGGGTAGATGGCAAAGTCAAGAATCTCTTGGGAGTACTTTCTCTCTCTCTGTCTATCTGGCTCTCTCTTTGTCTCTCTTGCTCATGGTAAGAGAGAAAACAATCTTTAAATTTTGTAATCTGTAAAATTAGAGAATGCTGGGGCCAGGTGGTGGTATAGTAGTTAAGGGCTGGATTCCCACATGGCTGGCTACATGGCTGGAGCCTCAGACCTGAAGGCTTGAAAAATCACACTGGGCGTGTATGTGTGCTTGCCCAAAATCCTGAGAGAAGAACAGAGGAGAAGAGATTGTGTCATGGCCACTTGCCCTAGGGGGTGTTTCTCACTCTCTCTCTCTCACCAGCAAGTGTATGTGCCCTCTGGCAGAAGCCAAAAAACAAGACAAAACCAAACCAAACCAAAATGATAGAGAATGCTGTTAACGGGGGCTACGTTCTTTGCTTAATGTATCCCTCATTTCTCACATGGTTTGCCTCTAAGTACTATTTTGTCAGTCTGTCTCAGATATTTTCATTTTACCTCATTGACTTTTTTATGAAGTTAGTTCTAGATCTCTGTGGAAGATACTGCTTGCACAGTGAATGGTAACTGGGGAGGAAGACACCTCGAGGCAGCTATAGAATAGTGTGGGTGGGATTCTAGTACATCAAGGAGCGCGGGACAATCCCTATCTAGTGAGAGTAATTGTGATTCATTGGAATCTTATGTGGATTCTGAGCTGGTCCAGGATTATCTACTCATTGCCCTGTCTTTGGAAGAGGCAGCCCAGAAAGAAGTCTTTAGCAGTCACAGATCCTTGGAGGGCTTTTGGCTGTACCTTGTTCCTTCGCTGTCCTTATTCACATGTTTATAAAGGACTATGATGAGGCTGCTTATCCCCTTTACACACTATTTACAGCACTCCCACTTGGTGTGGTCATGTTGGTGCTGCCCGCAAACTTCCCAGAGACCCTCTGAAGTGAACTGAAGCTCAAACGGAGAGAGGAATGAGTCAGTGTATAAGTGTGACTCCTGGGTGGTGCTCCCTCAGGGATGGTGACGCCTCCTCCAGGCATGGCCTGAATCCTGATTGACTTGGGTCTGGTCATACCCTGTCCTCTGGGTCCAGGTTCTGCATTCTGCTGCCATGCATTTCCATGTCCTCACCATTTGTCCACATCTGACTGGTCCCGGGCTCTTATTACCACTGGAGTTGCCAGTCTCTGCCTTGGATTGCACAGGTTCAGTTTCTTAAAACACAGAGATTTTCTGCTAATAGGACTCAGAATTATTTTATTATCCTCTATGTCTCTTGGTCTTTGTTTTTGCATGGATTCTGATACTGTATGGGTTTATGCAATTCTCAGCAGTTTTCTGAGCCACTCTTCCAAAAGGACTATTTTCCGCTTACGAGTGACTAAAAACAAGCACCTGGGATGGAGGGTGGGGCAACAGTAAAATAAGACACTCTGTGAAGCAGTCCTACCGGGAAGGCTCCTGGGTCGTCCGGAGAGATCCTTCCTGAATACGCCTGGCACATGTTTGGCTGTGCTGCGGGTGGGCTGAAGGTTGGGGATGGACGGCGTCATTGGGACCCTGTGGGGAGCGTTGTCTCTGCCTCTCTCTGTCTCTCTTTTGCTCATGGGAAAAAACCAAAAAAACAAAAAACTTAAGCCAAACAAATGAGCACTTTGTAATTGATGAGGGAGAGGTTTAAACTTAATCATCTCATTTCTGATAGGAATGGGGGTAGCTTATAGATGAAATGTGACTTGGAAATTTACCCATTATTCAGAAGCTCTTTCTTTTTTTCTCCTTTGATGATTTCAATATCCTATTGATATTATTCTAGAATCTTTTGGTTGAAAAAAGTGGGATTGAGAAAAGATGTGACTAACACCATCACTTTGCAGTGTCACCGTGGGTGTATTCTTCTACACAGGGGACACCCTCCCTTTGGTGGCTGGTGTTAATGAGCAAAAAAGAAAAGACAAGACGGGAAGAGAGGAGGAGTGGCTTCTCTGACCCTTAGGGAACTAGGGGTCCTGCGCTCTGCTCCTCAGTTCCTTGCGGTGGTGAGGTGAGCCAGGACTCAGGCAGGGACGTCGCGAGTGTTGGATATTAGTATTAACCTTTGCTGAGGTGGTCGTGGGTGCCTCTGCCTTTTATCCTTGGGAACAACCCGCGTTCTATGGTTGAAATATTGTTTTGTGTCTGAGCCAAATCCCATCAAGGCGTCTTTAAAAATAATGAGTTGCAGTCATTTTCTCTAAAAAGGACAAAGAAAAGGCTAATCAGGAAAAGTGATATGGAGGGGAAAATTGGCATGCATATGTCAAGTGATTTAAGCCCCTTAGCAAGTGAGGGCTTTCTCCATCAGGCACAGGCCTCGCAAGATAGATTTAATTGGGAGTTGGATGGGGGGCTTTGGCTGCACTCCAAGCCAGAGCAACCCCGAGGGCAGAGGTGTGTGTGAGAAGAAGGGGTGGGGAGTGAGCTGAATACCTGAGCATTCAGAATCACAAAGGTTTCCAGGCAGAAAGCATCCCTGCTCTGCACAAGGATCAATTAGGGAGAGGGATAAAACCCGCATCACTGCTTCCCAACTCATTAATTCCTGCCTCTAGAGCATGTAGCTCCCTCCCTTCCACCTCCAGGATTCCTGGGCACCACTGGGCTTGTAGCTTATGGTGCCAGTGAATGAAAGCCTTGCTGCTGTGGGAGACTGCCCTGTCCAGGGTTACGTGATGTGTCTGCTTTGAAATGAAAGGAATGGGAGAGTCCTGCAGAATGTTGGAAGGAACTTCGAAATGACAACGCAATGCCCTCCAACCCTAACTTTTCTGAGAACATAATTGACTTGGTGATTAAGTCCAAAGTGAAGCCTAGACCCCCTCATTCCAAAGCCATGTGCTTCTCTTGTCCTACACGAATGCTAGTTATGGTGTGTGTTAGTCCACTATGGCTGTTACAAGATACCACGGACTGGATGACTTATACAGCAAGGATTTCTTTTCTCACCATTTTGGTGGCTGGAAGTCCAAGCTCAGCATGTCAGCAAGGCTGGGTTTCTCCTGAGGCCTTTCTCCTTGGCTCTGAGATGTCTGCCTTCTCACTGTGTCCTCACATGGCCTTGTCTCTGGGTGTGAGCATCTCTGGTGTCTTTTTTGTGTGTCCAAATTTCCTTTCTTTTTCTCAAGTTTATTTATTTACCTTTTCCCATGAAAGAGAGACAGAGGCAGAGAGACAGGCATCCCGAGCAGAGTTCCCACACTGCAATCCATTCAAGTCTCAGCTGGTCCGGATCACTAGCACATAGGCATGCTGGCCATGAGCAGGGAGGGCCCAGGATAGGAACACAGGGCCCTTCCGAGGTGGGTCCCGTTGTGCCACCTCTGCACTATAAGCTGGCCCCAAAGGTTATTATTGTATTAGGATGCCACAGATTAGGTTAAGGCTCACCCTAAAGGTCTTGTTTTTACTTGATCACCTTTATAATGGTTTTATCTCCAAATATAGTCATGATCTGAGGTACTAGAGTTAGGGCTTCAACATATTAATTTGGGAGGGGCGCAGTTAAGCTAAGTATTAGTCAGGGTTTTCTAGGGACAGAGCTAATATTTGATTACTGAGGTAATCAGCTCATGTGATAGTGGCGGGTGAGAAGCTCCACAACAAGCCGTCTGCAATCCGGAGGTCCTGGGAGTGTGGCTCAGCCCAAGTCCAACAGCTTCAGAGGCAAGATAGTCAATGATGTAGTTCACAGTCTGAGGCTGAAACCCTGAGAACCTGGGAGGGTGTGGATGTAAATCTTGGAGTCTGAAGGCCACTGAGCCGTGATTCTGATGTCCAAGGCAACAGAAGAAAACCACCTTCTTCTGTCTCAGCACAGATCCATTGGTCTTCTGTATTTATTGTCCTTGGGCTCCTTGTTGCTTGGGTCTGCTTGCTCACATGGAGGGAAGATCTTTCATATCTAGCTCATTAGTCTCTTCTGGACACACACCCCCTATGGACATACCTAAAGAAATTCTTTTTCGTGGCCAGCAGGTGGTGTGGTGGTTAAGGTGCTGGACACTCCCACATGGCCGACCATTGTTCAAGTCCTGGACCTGGTGGCTTGCTTTCTCACTCAACCCCCCCCCCTCTGTGTCTCTCTCTGGTCAAATTAAAAGAAATGAATGAATGAATAAAATTAAGTAAATAATTATTTTTTAAAAAAGAAATTCTTTTTAGGTTCCATTAGTTCAGGCAAGTTGATATCCAAAACTAACAATCACGGTCCATGGCAGGTTGAGATGAGGGACATCAAAACCATAAAAGGAAAATCACAGCCTAGTCTGTCTTCCCTAAAGACACTGTCTCAATGTATAAACCATCATTCTGTATTTCTACATTATTGTATTTCATCATTATTTTTTTGTCTTGGCAATATTGTTTCTTAGTAATCAACCATTAGGAGAGTACCCAAATTCCACAGGGGGATGCTGTTGGCTCTCAATGTGGGCTATTGAGCTTTGAAATATCTGGAGGTGCTCTAGCATGGGAATGTATGGTGGTCTTTAAATTCTCTGGGTCGCTCCGTAAGGGAATCCTAATACACAATCTTAAGTTTCCTATGTATTATCCTCCCACCAAGGAATATACTTTTTATAAATCTGTTTTGGTCACATGCCTAGAGCAAGAATTATGTAACTTCTTTAATATAATATTTTGAAAGTCATAACATGATCATTTCTGTATGGACTGAATATTTGTGATCCTCTCCTCTGAATTCTTAAGTTGAACCTTAACCTCGTATGTGATGGTATTTAAAGGTAGATCCTTTGGGAGGCAATTAGGGTTAGAGAGGATGGGACCTCGTGATGGGATTAGTGGCTTTGCAAGAGGGACCAGCAGTTGGCATAATGGCTATGCCTCTGGACTCTCATGTAGTCAACTGTGGTTTGAGTCCTGGACCCGGTGGCTTAAACTCAAGCTGTCATACTGGGCACATGTGCATGCATGCCCAAGATCCTGAGAGGAGAGTGGAGGAGAAGGGATTGTGGCATGGCCATCCCCCCTGGGGGGTGACTTCTCGCTTTCTGTCTCTCTGTCTCTCTCTGTCTCTCCGGTAAGCACATGTGCTCTATAGCAAAAACTTCTCAGAAAAAAAAAAAAAAAAAAGAAGAGGTTGAAAGAAATTTCTCTTTCTCTCTTGTGGAGCCACTGAGGAAAGGCCATGTGAGAACACAGCTGGGAAGGGACCCCTCACTGGACATCAGCCCTGCTAGCACTTGACTCAACTTCCAGTCTTCAGAACTGTGACAAAGTAAATGTCGTTGTGTAAGCCACCCAATAAAATGTATTTTATTTTTCATCCTAAGAAAGTTAATACAATTTCTTAAAAGAAAATTAATACTTCTAGAAGAAACATAGAATAAGCATTAACAATAATTTTAGAAAAAAAATGATAGCTCTTCGATGTATCAGATGATTCCAAACACTTTGCAATTTCTATAAAGAGCACTCATCTTGGGCCAGCCAGTGGTGTGGTGGTTGAGGCGCTGGATCCCACATGGCCAACTATGTGGTTCAAGTCTTGGATCCAGTGGCTTGAAAAACATGCTGGGCACATGTGCATGCATGTTCAAAATTCTGAGAATAGAATGAAGGACAAAGGATTGTGCTGTGGCCACCTTCTTTGAGGAGTGCTTTTTCACTTTCCCCCTCTTTCTCTATCTCTCTGGTGAGCAGCCTCAGCCTATAGCAAAATTTAAAAAGAGAAAGAAAGAAAGAAAGAAAGAAAGAAAGAAAGAAAAGAAAAAGAGCACAAAACTTTTCACTGTGCAAGGCACTGGAATACAGTTTTCAATCAGAATATACTAACTCACTTGGCACTGATGTGACAGAGGCATGGGGCTCAGGTTGCTTAGGCATAAGCAGATAGAGCAATCAGTCCCCGGGCACTTGCTCTGTGGCCAGAGCAGAGATGGGCTGTTCTATACCCAGCATGTGCCTCATCAGGCTGCCAAGTGTGCAGAAGGGAAGGAATGAGGACTTGGTTATCTTACTGGGTTCAGGATAAAATGTCATATTTTCAGGGCAGCAGATGGCATAGCAGTTACATCACTGGACTCCCCCACGGCAGACTGCAATTTGAGTCCTGGACCTGGTGGCTTCAAAATCATGTTGGGCGTATGTGCGTGCATGCCCAAGATCCCAGGAGTAGAGTGAAGAAGGAATTGTGGTATAGCCATCTCCTCTGGTGGGGTGATTTCTCACTTTCCACTTTCCCTCTCACTATCTCTGTCTCTCTCTCTCCCCAGCAAGTGCACATGCCCTAAGGCAAAAACCTCTTTTAAAAAAATGCCATATTCTCTGAAGCTATACAAGTACAAATGTTTTGTCTGAATTAGTAAATCATTGCCCTGGTCCTCTACAATTTCAAAATGTGTATGTGCTTGTGCATATACACATGATTTGTATTTAAAGGTACAGTCTCAGCTCTCTGACTTCACAGTTGTGACTAGTTGGAGCTGGTGTCAGGAGGAGATGTCGCGCATGGATGGAAACTAGGAGAAGGCAACATCGTTGGTAGCATCTAATCTGGTGTGCCTCCTGCAGCTCTTAATTTATGGACTGACCTCCTGCTCTGGGCTTCAGGGAAGATTATGACTATATTCTGGTTTCTTCTTCCTATTCCCAGAAAGCAACGACTAGGAGATTAGCGTAACTTACTCTGGAAGTGAGCGTGTGGGTGTGGATATATAGAATGTGCACAGTGCATGCAGCTGGCTCCTAAAGGCCTTTACTCACTCTCCACTCTTGTTATCAAGTGAGGGGAGCCAATTCCACTGACCTGCGTCTGAGACTTGCTGGCTCGCTCTGACCTCATTCACTCTACTGACCTTAGTCTTTTCATCTGTGAAATAGGAGAGAACTTTCTGCCATGCTTTGTTCAAAGAGTCATTGAAGGAATTAAATGGGAATGTACTTGCAATCCTAGAAAGCTGTAGTTTAAGGGTATCACCCTCAAATTCGTGTGCTGAAATTTGGTTGCTATTGTGATGATATTAAAAGAGTGAAAGCTTAATCTGACAACGGTGTTAAGACGTGGTGCGTCTGGGAGGTGATAAGGACTAGATAAGGTCATCGGTGGGGCCCCCATGATTGAATGCTGCTGGCTCTGTAAGAAGAGAGAGGCCAGAACTGACACATGCTCTTTCCTCTCACCTTGTGGTGCTGCCCTGTGTCACCTGGGGAGAGGCCCCATTGACAAGAAGACTCTCACCAGGGTCCTGAACCCTGGACCTCAAGAACCATGAGCTGAAGAAACTTTTATTCTTTAAATAATAAATCACCTAGTCTATGGAATTCAGTTAGAGTAATTAAAAAAGACTAAAAGCAGGAGCATATGTTTGTAATATGTATGTGTGTACATATTATGTACACATGTAATATGTATGCATATATGTATGACTTATTCTTATCATTTCCTAGTCATTATTTATGTTAAGTGTGGCAATAATAGAGCACTAAGATAGGAGACAAAAGTTTGCTTTTATAATTAAGATTCTAAAAGGATCCTATGTTGGGAGAATGCAGAGAGTGTAGTAAATGTGTAACTTTGTTTATGGGGTTATAGTTTTAAGAGCTCATAGTTCTAAACATATGTGGCCTATAAATAGTCTCTAGATTGTTTTCTAACATCATCTAGCTTTTCAAAGACAAAACTCATGTTGAAAAATATATTAACAGGGCCAGCAGGTGGCATGGAAGTTAAGGTACCTGGATCTCTCATGGCTGACTGAGCGATTCTAATCCTGGACCTGGTAGCTTGAAAAACACACCAAGTGCATGCGTGTGCACTCCCAAAATCCAGAGAGGAGAGTGGAAGAGAAGGATTGTGGTGTGTCAATCTCCTCTGGGGATTTTCTGCTCTCTCTATCTCTCTCTAGGAAATGCAAGTGCCCTATTTTTAAAAAAAAAAAAAAAACTGAAAGAAAAAATAATTAACAAAAGAAGCACATGAGTGTGTGGCTTCCAATGTGTATTTAAGACTCTTGTCATCCTTCCCCGCCTCACACCCCTCAAAAGATAGCAGTTAGTGTAGAAATAGCCAAGGAAATATCCTTGTTTTTCTTTTCTAAGTTAAATGAATTTCTTCTCCTTAACCCTGCACCACTTCTCCCCAAGTTAGAATTTAACTTTTAATTTGACTGGGTTGTGCAGTCTGTGCTTGTCCACCGATGCCTGGGCTTAATGTGAGCAGCTGCGAGGTGGCGTTCGTGCCCACGGGGGTCAGGGCGAGTCTTGCTCACTCTGACAGTCTTCGTTTAGCGTTGGCTGTGGTTCAGAATCAGCCCAGACTCATGCGAAGATGACCCAGCTCTTTGTGAAGGAGGTCAGGGCCTGTGGCGAGGTTATCGGAAGACAGGCCATAGTTCTACATTTCTCCCTCTGGGTCAGTCTCTGGAACCGATGCAGAGTTGACAGTGGCCTTCCAGTGGAGGACACATGAAGTCAGACCAGGGACACCTAGTCAAATTTGAGGGTTGTTCAAGAACACAGACAAAGCTCACCAGAGTTTTAGGAAGTTCTACTCTGTTCCCCTTGCCCCCACAACACACTTTTATTTTTCTCCAAAGATACCTCAAGGGGAATTTTTTTCTCCACTTGAAACATGACTTATTATTACATTTTGTTTAATGTAAATTTCATTCCATGTGTACAAAAGAAAAATAAGAGAAAAGAAAAGAAAAGTAGATTATTGACACACTAAAAGAGAAAAGACTAAGGAAGTAGAAAGGAAATTAACAGTGAACGGAAAGTAAGGTGAAGATCAAGTTACGTAAGACATAACCTGCAGGCCTATGGAGCCCTTATATTGGATTGGAGTTGTCTTTGGTTTTCAGGGTACCAAAGCTCTTCGCCTTCGGCTTTCTGCTTGTAATTTGTGCAGGCCCCAAAGCTGCAACCCATAAACACCCCCTACTCCATCCTCAGGTCCTCTCTCCCTTCTCTGACTTCTGGTCAGATGCAGCAGATAGAGCAGATAGAGAACTCCGAGACGCTAGGGAAAGGACAGTGCCGAGATCTCTCAATTATTGTGTGGAAGAGAGCTTCCCACTGACCAGGGATGCTTGTTGGTTCTTTCCATGAAAGAGAAATAGACTTGTGTTCAGAATTATTTCTTGAAGTAGTGAGACTGGCTGACTAATGAGCTTCCCCTCTGTGCTCTGAAAAGTCTTGGGAACCATCAAGAGCTTGAACAGTCAGAAGTGTGCTGACACTGAGCCTCTACCCTACTTGATTTTGTGGTTTGGGACCTGGCTTTTGAGTCCCACTGGTGCCATGGGCCTCCTTAGGACTGCTATAAATCTCTGGTTCTTTCCCCCTGGTTTCCCTTGGGTTCTGACTATTGCTTTGCGCCTACCACCGTGTATTTTCTGCCCACCCAGAAGTGGAGAATGATTTTTTTCTCAATGAACCAGGGCTTTTGTCCAGCATAAGATTTCCAAATTACCAAAGGCATTGCAGATTTTTTTTTTTTTTTTTTTACAGGTAGTATTTTCCTTCCCAGCACATTCCCTAAGACATTATTTCCCAAACGGCGCTGTGGAACTCTAGTTTAACACATGATGTCAATAGATACGTGGAGATAAGAAAGGGTTTTGTGGTGAGATAATTGGGGGGAAATCGGATTAGATGAAATTAGATATTTCAATGCAGGACTTCTCAGAGCTTTGAACATTCTAGTGAAGGAGACAGAAACTTTGGCCCATATGCCACCTGCTCTTGAAAATAAAGTTTAATTAAAGTTTAATTGGAACACCGCCACCCCCATTCATTCGTCTATTCTCCATAGCTGCTTTCCTGCTACAACCGCAAAGGTGAGTGGCTAGGACAGAAACCATGTGGGTCACAAAGCAGAAAATATTTACTATTTGGCTTTTAATGATTTTTATTAGTTTTAAAAGAAGATTTCTTGTCATTGAATGCTTATGCTTGCCAGAGAGACATGGAAAGAGATAGTGAGAAGGAAAGTGAGAAATCACCCCCCACAGGGAAGTTGGCCATGCCTCAATCCCTCCTCCTCCATTCCCCTCTTTGGATTTGGGGCACGTATGCATGCAGCTGGCATGAGTTTCAAGCTGCCAAGTCTAGGACTCAAATCATGACAGGCCGTGTAGGAAGCCAGGCCCTCAGCCACTACACCACTTGCTGGCCCACTATTTGGCCTTTTAGAGAAAAGGTTTGCCAACCCCTCACATATGTCTTCAAAAGGAGGAATACATTGGTTTACACTTAGGCACTCACACTATTTGACCATGAATCTCTCTCTCTCTTTTTTCTTTTTTCCTTGAACCACTTATTAACCTCTTGAGAATTTTAAATATTCTAAGCAAATATCGTCTGAGAGTGGGCCGGCCCCATAGCCTAGTGGTTAAGGGAGATCTGAAAGTGGGCCGACCCCATAGCCTAGTGGTTAAGGGAGCTGGATCCTACATGGCTAACTAACCATGGTTCAAATTATGACCCTCGTGGCTTGAAAGACACATGAGCATGCCCAAAGTCCTGATGGGATGGAGAAATAGAAGTGAAGGATTGTGCTATTGTCATGCCCCATTGGGGGAGTTCTTTCTTCCTTTTCTCTCTCTTTCTCTGTTTCTCTCTGTTGAGCACACAAACCCTCTGGCAATTAAAAAACATACTAAAGATATGTATCACCTGAAAGTCTGAAGGCCTTCATATTACTTGCATTCATCTTCCTTCCTTCCTTCCCTCCTTCCTTCCTTCTTTCCTTCCTCCCTTTCTTTCTTTCTTTCTTTCTTTCTTTCTTTCTTTCTTTCTTTCTTTCTTTCTTTCTTTCTTTCTT
>NW_006159436.1:1922874-1929174 GCF_000334495.1 Tupaia belangeri chinensis | reverse complement strand
CTCCCCAGAGGCTGCTGACCCTGACAGAGGGTGTACAGGCTACTAACCATCCCGGAAGCTCTCCTTTTCTGCAGTGGCGACACAAGCCATGTATGGTAACAAGGAGGGCAGCCTCCCAGTCTCTGGGAAGGATCATTCCTACCCCCCACAACTTTAGGTGTGCAGATAGCTCAGGGAAGGATCATTTTAAATGTGTTTAAAGCCTGATTTGTAAATAATCTAAGACCAAAGACAGAGCAAGTTAAATATTTATTTGAAGATTATGTGTTTAAGGAGGGATTGTTGAAAATTAGTGAGTACTTTGCCATCTCTGCCTTCCCCTCCCATGCCGGAGGGCATATTATTTTTACGGTTGTGTTTGACAGCCAGAACAAGCCTCTGTAGATTTAGTGGTTGTTTGTAGTGGCATTTATGTGTTTGAATGAGCTGGGCAAACACGGGGGAGGGAGGTGCGGGCAGTTCATTAACTCTGAGAATCTCTTCACTCAGGCTCCCTCCTTGGGATATGCTGAAAAAGAATGGTTCACAGGTTTTCACAAAAGATCAGCTGCGCAGAAGTCCTCCCCTTAACTTAGCAGGTTTGGAAAGGTAGACCAGCTCTCCGACCCCGCTGGATGAAGGAGCGCAAGAATGCAAGTCTTGCTCCTTAGCAGGAAATGTGTGTGACCAGAGAAAGCCAGCAACCCTGCCAGTTCCTTGGGTAACACCACCCACTTCTCATCAGATATTTTCCTACCATTGCTAGTTCTAAACCCTGAGTATGTACATATAGTCTTCTCTCCATGTGTACATGGAACCTCAGAAAAATTTCTATTTGAAAAAGTGCCATTTTATTTTCTTCTTCAATGAATAGATCTTTAGTGAAAATCGATCTTGAGGGGAAACAATACCAAAACTCTTGATCGAACAATACACTGGTTTACCCACCCATGGTACTTTCCTCTCTTGGGAGATTTTATCAAAACATAAGCTGGGCTGGGAGTGTGGGCACTTGGGTTCTCACCCTATGTCTTTCAAAGATTATCAAGCTCCTTACCTGTCAGGGTCTCGTTTTTGAAATGAAGTGGGTTAAATTAGCATCCCCTTAATTGCATGATGTTAGGAATCACCCTGTAGAGTCTGATTCAGTCATCTGGAGTCAGACTCCAGCATCTGGCCAGGCCTGCCAGAGTTCTCACTTGGTTTATGTTACAAATTTTCCTGAGAATACATGATTCTAAGGAAAGCCTCAGGCGATGCTTTAGGCTAGAAATGACTGGGAAACATGGGGTTAGATGACTTTCCTTTATCCTCTGACTATCAGATCTTTCTTTCTTGTCCTTTCTTTCTTTCTCTTTCTTTCTTTCTTTCTTTCTTTCTTTCTTTCTTTCTTTCTTTCTTTCTTTCTATCCTCTGAGTATCAGATCTTTCTTTCTTTCTTGTCCTTTCTTTCTTTCTTTCTTTCTTTCTTTCTCTCTCTTATATAGGGTTCATGCTATCAACAGAGAGAGAGAGAGAGAGAAAGAGAGAGAGAGAGAGAGAGAGAAAGAACATGAGAAATACATTTTCCTTTGGGGGGTGGGGATGACGACACTACAATCCCTTCTCTTCCATTTTCCTCTTGGGGGTGGGGATGGCGACACTACAATCCCTTCTCTTCCATTTTCCTCTTGGGATTTTGGGTACACACGTTCAGGCGCCTGGTATGGTTTTCAAGCTTCTAGGTCTGGGACTCAAACAGCGAAGTCAACCATGTGGGATCCAGCTGCCTTAACCTTCACAGCACCTGTTGGTTCCTGGGTGTGACATTTTTATATTGCTATTTTTCCAGGAGCTCCCTACATTCCCTTGAGTGGATATATTTGGAAAAGCTCTGGTAAGAGCCCTGATGATCACTCACCTGGTATGGTTTTCAAGCTTCTAGGTCTGGGACTCAAACAGCGAAGTCAACCATGTGGGATCCAGCTGCCTTAACCTTCACAGCACCTGTTGGTTCCTGGGTGTGACATTTTTATATTGCTATTTTTCCAGGAGCTCCCTACATTCCCTTGAGTGGATATATTTGGAAAAGCTCTGGTAAGAGCCCTGATGATCACTAGAGTATTCCAATGAGGAAAAGAAGGAAGTGTAGGTCTTACACAAATACTTCATAATCATTGACACCCTGTGGCTCCCAGACACTCTCCTGAGTGGGGAGCAATGACATAAAGGGGACAGGTTCCCTTAGTGATTGGGAAAGTGGTGAAGCAAGAATAGGACACTCTACTGTGTCATGACCCAAGCACAGGGGAGAGTGCACACAAGCATGGGTGTGGGGTCACATGCCTTCCATCCATTTAGGAGGCCTCTGAGGCACGCAAGCCTGTGGGCACCCGTGTGCTCCCTCACTTACTATCGCTCAGTGGGTCGGGAGCTAAGAACTTGCTGGCGCTTGCTCTTCACCCTTTCCTCGGCTCTCACCCCAGCCTTGGGTGCCGTGGGCAGTTTCTCCTGAATCCTGCCCGGAGTACTCATTCTCCTTTTCTCTCTTCTCCAAGCTACTACTGTACCTGTTCTTTCTTCCCATGGCAAGAAATTCGTTCTCGACCAGCTGTGGTGGGGCAGTGGCAATGTGATGCTTCCTGACACTGAAGCCACATGCCAGGGTCCTGGGTTCTCCACCCGAAGTCTCCCCATACATGCATCCATGATCCTGGATGGCTGAGGCTGGGGATGGATCATGGTGTGAAGACCCCATTGGGGGTGTCTGTCTCTGTCTCACTCTGTGTGTTTCCCTTTCTAATGAAAAAAACAAAAAACTTAAAATAAAGAAACTTACTTTTGCTTAGCAACCCATTCCTTGCGCATAGCAGAAAAATGAAATGAGTTCTGTTGATAGCACACAGGCATTTCTGCAATGGCCCCATCTCCTCTTGCTGTGTGGGTCAAGCTTCTTGCCAGCTCCTGGTTCCAGTGACCCTCTTTCCACTCATTGTCCCTTCAGTTGCAGGGGCACTATCTGCTTCCTGCTCATCTAATTTCTGGGTTGCTTCAACCTCTCCTGTTTGGCTCCTCAGCTCTTCCATCCTTGCTGTGTTAATTCCATACCCTAAATTCCCTTTGTGTAAGAGACTCAGATGCAGTTCTGCTTTCCTCGATGTGACCTCAAAGACTTCTAGGTTTAATCTTTGTTCTGAGATTGCAAGCCATCTGTACAATGGTAGCAACTGACAAGTGATTGGCTAAAGTGCCATCATCTCAGACGTAGGATGCCTCACACTGAGTACACTGAGCTTTCCCATTCCCTTTCTCCCTCTGCGTTTACCGCAGGACAGTCCTGGGCTAGTGCAGTAGCCAGTGTTTTGATTCCCAGTGTTCTCTTCAGCTCTTCCATCTCTGCCATGCTCCTCACGTTGAGTACAATGCCAGTCTTCCTGAGGACAATTCCTGATGTGTCTGTGTCCACTCCCTCATAAGCACCCCCGCCACCCTGCTTAGGCTGTTATTTTTCCTTTTGCTGCAAAGGCTTCTGCTGGTGTCTTCCCACGCCCTATCTGCACGTGCGCTTTTGCAGTGATAATCATCAAGTGCAATTCCATTCTACCCACCGCTGACGAAATAAAGGTCCAACTCTCAGGGCGAAGGAGCTCTTCTTCCACGCTCTGCTCGCTCTGCTCATCTGTGCAGCCTCGCTCCTGGCAGGGGGTACCACTCCCCACTTCTTAGGCATACCTTGCATTTTCCTACATCCACCCTGTTCCCGCCTCTCAGAATGTCCTTTCTTCTCCTTATTTCTACCTACCTTCAAGTCTTGGTTTAATGCCAGCTGCAACCTAAAGCCTCCCCTAATCCTCCTATCTGGAACTAATCTCTCCTTCCTCACCGTGCTCCTGAGTTTCTTTGTTCGACTCCTTTGGCTCCTACCACATTCCGCCTCATAGCCTAGCGATGTTGCTTACCTCACTCTCCAGAGAGAAGGCTTTCGAATGTGGCTTTTTTTACAGCTCCTGTTAAAAACGTGATACTCAGTGGAGGTTGGGTGGAAGCCATGTTACTGTCACTCCATTACTGCATGTCGCAGTTGCCATCTACGGCAGAGCTTTCATGTATAGGTATAGATTAGCGGTCTTCAAAACGCTGATGAATAAGCATGCATTATGAGGAATGTGCATGGATCTCAAAATGTGGGGCACCAAAATGAACTTGTACTTTAATTCAATTTTTCCTTGAACTTGGTGAAGTACTCTCATCTATTTAAATGTCTCTCTCTCTTTATTTTGTTAATCAATTCATTGCTAGTCTCCTTAGAAATAATACTTGCTTCCCTTTTTAACCTGGTCTCGGAAGCACAATAAATACATATATATTAATACTTTATTAGACTAACTTTCCCATATGTATTATTTCAGTGTTTGTCTCAAGCACATGTTAAGTGCTTTACACGCATTATTTTATTTAATTTTCTCAAGGAGGAATGCATGTTATTTTAAAGATGAGACAAACTAAGGTTTGTAGAGCTAAGTCTCATAGAGATGAAGGAATTTTATCAGCCCCAGGGCCCCAGGGATCTGGCAAGTAGTTTGACCAGGACCTGAATCCAGATCTACCAGAATCAGAACCCTACATCATAAAAAGAACAGGTTCTCTCTCTTTCTCTCTTGCTTTAAGTCTCCAGGGGGTGCACAAGCTTGCTGGAGAGAGACACTGGGACATCGTCATGTTGCAATCCCTATTCTTTTATTTCTCCATCCTATTGAGATTCCAAGCACTCACACATATATGCCTAGGGTGTTTTTCTTTTTCTTTTTAAGTTTTTTTTTTCCCCCCATAGGGCACGTGTGATCTCTGGAGAGAAACAGAAAGAGACAGTAAGAGGGAAAGTGAGAAATCACCCCTAGGGGGCATGACCATGCAACAATCCCTTCTCCTTCATTCTTCCCTCAGGACCTGGGCATACATGCACACGTGCCCAGCTGATCCTCAAGCCGCCGGGTCTGGGACTAGAACTGTGATGGGCTATGTGAAAGTCCAGTACCCTAACCACTATGCAACCACCTGGGGTGTTTTATGAGGTACCAGTACTGAGATTTGAACCACAGTCAACCAGTGGGATCTGGCTGCCTTAACGACTAGGCTACAAAGCTGGCCTTTCTCTCCCTCCCTCCAATTAATTTATTAATTTCTTCCATGAAAGAGACACACACACAGAGAAAGAGAGACAGGCATTCCCGGCAAGGCCCACAAGCTGTAGTTCACTCCACAGTTCCAGCCAGCCCAGGTCATGAGCACACACACCCAGCATGCACGGAGAGGCCCTGTGACACCATTCCAGACCTTCCCAGGGGGAGCCACTCCTTCCAGGTGAGCCCACTTGCATTGCCACTGTATCACCATGAGGCCCCAGGGACAGATTTATTGCATTCTTCTTGGAGGAGAATGATCTCTGTGTTGAGAAAAGACATAGTTTGCATCCATCAAACAGATGAAAACTTCCATTGTTTCCTAATAGCCTGGGGACTGGCTCTCTGGTCCTTCATTCCCCTGGACACTAGCAAGGTAGCCCATCTGAGGTAACCTGTCTGGCTGCATTTCTCCTCTGGCTTCCTCCTCAGTGACATGGACACCTCTTACTGAAGTCCAGCAGCCCAGACTTCCAATCTAGTTCCCTCACCTGCTCTCTACAATTAAATGTACCTCTTCTCCCAAAGAGAGGCACATCATCCTGTTAGCTCGACCACTGAGAAACAGTTTGTCCTTACATGAGACCCAGAGGATGTCAACTGTGGCCTGCCAGGAAATGGCTCAAACATCACTGTCAGGAACATCAGATGAGCAGTGGCATTCCTGCATTGTATCCACGTTGGATCTGGGCAAGACGGAGCCCTCTTTCCCAGGTCTTTCTTGCTTGCTAACTTGGTTGACCTTTGGGGCATGGCAAAAAGTGTAGCTTTCTGGTTAACTGATTTTCAGGGCTTTTGGAGTCTCCTGCTTTAGGCTTTTTATTTCCCTCCAGAAAGACTCCTAGTTATTCATTCCTTGCAATAGTCCAGTGTGTGGAGGCATGGGGGCCTGGAGCCGTTGGACTCATTAACACAATCCCCGATACAGTAACTGCAGGAGGAGGAGGAGGCCACTCCTTTTTGACTTTATTTTAGATAATCTTCGGTGTCTTTTCTTCCTTTGTCGAGTTTCTGTTGCTTTATTCCTCCCCTGCCCCAAGTTTCTGTCTTTCCCTTTGCCCTCTCTTTCCTCTTCTCTCCTTCTCTTTTTGTCTTTTATCTTCTTTCTATAATGTTTGTCAGACTTCTTGGCCTCCAGGCTGAAAAACTTCTCTGAGTTATC
>NW_006159436.1:1911608-1922861 GCF_000334495.1 Tupaia belangeri chinensis | reverse complement strand
GCTGGCTCCCAGGAGACCTCTTCACCTTACCCTTAAGCCCAGGAGGTAAGGAAGCCTTCTTAGGCAGACCTGGTTGGACTGGATTCGAGATTCTAATTACCACCAGAAAATTAAAGAAAGGTAATAATTGCTTTTAAACACTTAACAAAAGCCAATCTCACCTCGAAGGTTTGTAAATTTGTAGTGAGGACTGATTATAAGGGAGCGCTTGTGTTGCCTCTTTGTGTTTGATTTGCAAACCAGAATGCACACGCCCCCATATGCATAATTGGATCCTCACGGTCTCCGCCTCAATGTGGCCATGCAGTAGAAGTTTATTTATCCAGTGCTCATTCAAAGAAAAGCTGAATGGAACAAGAAAACTCCCACTTTGCGATAGGATTAGATACCATGGAGTATTCCTCCCCGCACTCTTTCAAAGATTTTTTTTTTTAAGTTTCTAAATCTGCTTGGGAAGAAAAAGTAAATTGCCAGAAGTGAGATTAGTGGGGAATATTGTTCTTAGGACAATAGTGTCTTTATGGCTTGACTGGTATGAGCTCCCCGCTTCAAAAAAATACAAGGGCTAGAGGTGTGGGGGTTCTTAATTGCCTACATCTGATCAACTGGCAGCAGAAAAAGAAGAAGAAAGAAAGAAATCTCATTCAGCTCTGATTTGGCCTGGATCAAGTCCACTTGCTAATCAGAGTTTAATGAGGATGCCACTGGCCCTCTTGTATTCTCCGGTGCTCCCACCAAGGTCCCTGGCCTCCCGTTTGTGCAGGGAGCCCCCGCGTCCTGCTGCCCCACGAAGCAGGATGCGAGCTGAGATAGAAAAGTCCTGGCCCGGAGAAGTTAATTAAGTTTAGGCCGTTGGCATTCCAAGTCACCGGAACCGATGGTGGGAAGCCTCACCCACCCGCACAAAAGAGACCCACATGGAGCTCTGAGCACTGTCCCTGGTGGTGGTAGTCAGGCTTCTGTGTGCCCACTGCCAGCTCTTAACCCCGGGAACTGTGGCCCCTCCCCGCCACTGCACAAACTGAATAGGCCTGCAGGACCCGGGTTGGCTCAGGCGAGGATGTTTCTGGAAGCACACAGCCCAGCATTCATGATACAGGAGTGTGCATATGCCAGGCTCTGGAACTGACAGGCCAGTGAAGGCTCTGAAGGACTGAAGTTTTCTTTTGCCTTTCTCTCAATTTGCCATAGAGTGTGTGCATTCGTCAGAGAGAGACTCTATGTGTGTGTGTGTGTGTGTGTGTGTGTGTGTGTGTGTGTGTGTATGAGAAAGAAAAGGAGAAAGCACACCCCAGGGGGATAACCACGCTGCAGTCCCTTTCCCTCCATTCTCCTCTTGGGATTTTGAGCATGCATGCACATGCGCCTGGCGTGCTCTTTAAGCAGTCTATCTGGGGCATTAACCGCATTTGGCCTTAACCACCGTGCCATTGTCTGGCCTGAGAATGTGCATTCGGGGTGATGCTGATGTGGGTGAATAGTGGACCAGGCTTCTAAACACAGCCTTAGAAGAAAGGGCAATCAGGCAAGGTTCTCTAAGTATTATTTTCTATTTTGTAATTGTTTTTATTATATATGAAGCCACCTGCATTTATGGGTAGAACTGATTCTCCTGGGCCTTGAGCATTTTCTGTTATTTTTGGTTATTTAATACTTTCAGTGTCCCAGTATCATACTAAGCCTATTACCAATATTATCTCATTTAATCCTCTCTTTTTCTCATCCAGGTAGCTGCATTGCTTTCTCACTCAGTTTACAATAATCTTAACTAAAGATATTACCTCTTCAATTGGTACTTGCCTTGCTTTTACGAGTCAAACCTGGGGGCCAACAGGTGGCAAAGTGGTTAAGGCTCCAGATTCACATGTGGTCGACTATAGTTCGAGTCCTGGAGCCGATGGCTTGAAACTCATGCCAGGCACATGTGTGTGCATGCCTAAAATCCTGATAGGAGAATGGAGAAGGAATTGTGGTGTGGCCATGCCCCCGGGGGGGGTGATTTCTTGACTGCTATCTCTCTGTCTCTGTCACACATGCCCTATAGCAAAAATCTCTCGGGAACCAGCAGTTAGCGTAATGGCTATGTCGCTGGACTCCCACGTAGTCGACCGCGGTTCGCGTCTCGGACCCGGTGGCTTAAATCTCACGCCGGGCGCGTGTGCGTGCGTGCCCAAGATCCCGAGAGGAGAATGGAGGAGAAGGGATTGCGGCGTGACCATCCCCCCTGGGGGGTGATTTCTCGCTTTCTGTCTCTATGTCTCTCTCTGTCTGTCTGGCGAGCGCACGCGCCCTATAGCGAAAACCTCTCAAAAAAAAAAAAAAAAATCTCTCAAAATAAATAATTAAAGAACAGTGAAACTTCCACCCCATTCCTTAGCACATCTTATCTTTTATGCTTGTTTTCTTCAAAAAGTGCTTATCATCACTGACAAATATCTTCTATAGTTATTAATATTTTATTTGTCATTTGAATACCCCCAATACTAGACAATTTCTAAAAAAAATAAGGGTTCCTGTTCTCTCTTCCTTCCTTCTTTCCTTCTAGTTCATTGTGGTTTCTCTAGGCCTGCATCAGTGTCTGGTTCAATCTAGATGCTCCATTAAAATGGATTAAAACAGATGAAAGAAACACCTTAGGAAGTAGATACTTCACTTTGTAGATGGAGATGGAGGTTCAGGATACATAACCAATAGGTGCAAGAGAAAAACAAGAGCCCAGGTACGAGTGGCTTCAAAACCTGTGGTCTCCAGCCCCGGGCCACCTTCTCTCATTCCCAGCATGCTCTATGCTGAGGTTAATTTGGTCAGTTTTTCTTGGCAACCCAGAAATCCTTAGGGCCAGCAGTACACAGGGCTCTCATTCTTTCCTGAGAGAGCAAAACTACAAGTGTAGGATGCAGATTAGCCTGCGATAGGGAAGGTGATTTGAGAATGTTACACGGTGGCCAGATCATTGTTTTTAAACATCTGCATTTATCTGGGGAAAATTTTACCAGTAGTCTGCTCCTCGTTTGCTGGGGAGTTAACTAAACATGATTTTCTACTTCACAATTTGAATTTACCCTCCAAGAAAATCTTTGTCTTAGCCCATAGGCAAGCTCCCAGATCAGTTTTAAAATTCTACTGTTGAAATGTCAGCTATGATTGTGAAGACCTATATATTTTTGTTTGTTTGTTTGCTCTTAGGTTTTTGCCATAGGGACTGTGTGCTGGCAAGAGAGGAACGGAAGGAAAGTAAGAAATCACCTCCCAGGGGGATAGCCCTGTGTCAATTCCTGTTCCTCAATTCTCCTCTCAGGATTCTGGGCACACACACACACACACACACACACACACACACGGTATGATTTTCAAGCTGTTGGGTTCAAGACTTGAATCGTGGTCAACCACGGGAAGTCCAGAGCCTTAACAATCACACCATCTGCTGGCTGCCCCATTTGGCTTTAATGTATAACAAATAGCTTATATGTGAATGGCATACATGTTTGAAGAAATTGATGGACAAAGCATTTTTCAATTAAACTGTTGTTTGAGGTCATTGTAGACTCACATGCAGTTGTACGAAATAATACAGATTCTCTGTGTCCTTCCTGCAGTTTCTTGCACTAATATCTTGCAAAACTATAGTGCAGTATTACAACCAGAATATTGACTTGATACAGGCAACAGGGCTAGCCTGCTGAGGCAGAGGTAACACACTGAGCAAACGATGCTGGAGCCACGGGAAAGATCATGAGTTTGTCCCCTGGTGGATCTGTTTACACTGGGCATGCACGCTCATGGTCCTGGCTGGCTGGGAAGTCTGGGGACAGGGAGGCATTTTATCGGGGACTCTGTTGGGAGTGTCTCCTTCTCACCCTTTCCCTCCATCTCCTGAAAGCAATAAAACTTTAAGAAAAATACAGAATAATTCTACCTTCTCAAGAATCCCTTGTTCTTTTATGGACACACCTAGTTTTCTCCTATGCCTTTCCATAACCTGACAATTACTACTCTGTCATCTCAAGAATGTTATAGAGATGGAATCCTATAATATGTACCTTATTAGAATTTACTGTTTTTACTTAACATAATTCTCCGGGGACTCATCCAATTTGTTGCATGTGTCAGTAGTTCATTTGTTTATTAATAAGTTATATGCCATGCTATAAATGCTAACAGTTTATGTTGCCACTTACATGTTGAAGAACATTAAGAATAAAACTGCATGGGGACTAGTAGTTGGTATAATGGCTATGTCGTTGGACTCCTATGTAGTCGACTGCAGTTCGAGTCCCACATCTGGTGGCTTGAAAATCATGCTGGGTGTGTGTGCGTGTGTACCCAAAATCCTAGTAGGAGGGAGGAGAAAGGATTGTGGTGTGAAAATTCCCTGGGGAGTAATTTCTCACTTTTCCTCTCTCTGTCTTTCTGGCGAGTGCACACACCCTATAGCAAAAACCTCTCTTTAAAAAAAAAAAAAGAATAAAACCGGCAGGCTGGAACACAGCTGTTGCCAGTTCGAGTCCCACATCTGGTGGCTTGAAAATCATGCTGGGTGTGTGTGCGTGTGTACCCAAAATCCTAGTAGGAGGGAGGAGAAAGGATTGTGGTGTGAAAATTCCCTGGGGAGTAATTTCTCACTTTTCCTCTCTCTGTCTTTCTCCAGTGAGAGCACATACTTTATGGTAAAAACCTAAAACCTAAATGGAAAAAAAAAAGATAAAGCTGTTATGAACACTAATATACAAGCTTGTGTGTGAATATAGGTTTTTCTTTTCTTTTTTTTGGAGAGTTTTTTCGCTATAGGGCACATGCACTCGCCAGACAGACAGAGAGAGAGAGAGACAGAGAGAAAGAAAGCGAGAAATCACCCCCCAGAGGGGATTGCCATGCCGCAATCCCTTCTCTTCCATTCTCCTCTTGGGATCTTGGGCATGCACGCACACGTGCCCGGTGTGAGTTTTAAGCCACCAGGTCCGGGACACGAACCATGGTCAACTACGTGGGAGTCCAGCGACATAGCCATTACACTAACTGCTGGTTTCCAGGTTTTTATTTTCTGGGATAAATCCCTGAAATATAACTGCTGTACCATATGAGAGTTTAGTTATTCAGAACACTGCCAAACTATCTTCCAGAGAGGCTATACCATGTTACATTCCCACTAGCCATGTATCAGGGATCCAGTTTCTCTGCATCCTTCCCAGCATTTGGTGTTGTCACTATTTTTTTTTAACCATTCACATTATATATGTGTGATAATGCATTGTGTGTGTGTGTGTGTGTATGTATATATGTTTTAGAGTGATTTTTTTCCCATAGGGTGTGTGCGCCCACTGCAGAGAAAGAGAGACAGAAAGACAGAAAGTGAGAAATCACCCCCAGAGAGGGGGAAGGCTGTGCTGCAATCCCTTTTTCTCCAGTGTCCTCTGTGGATTTTGGACACAGATGTATACGTGCCTGGCATGAGTTTAAAGCCACTGGGTCCAAGACTTGAACTGTGGTTGACCATGTGGGAGTCCAGCGATGTAGCCATTATACCATCTACTGGTCCCATGCATTGTGTTTTAAACTTGCGTTTCTCTAGTGGCAAAGGATGCTGAATATCTTTTTGCATGCTTATTTGCCATCTACATAACTTTTCTGATGAAATATCTGTTCGTATTAACTCATTTTCTTATTTGGATATTTCATTAATGAGTTGTTTTAATTCTTCATAACTAGATTTGTCAGATATATGGCTTGAAAATATTTTCTCCCAGTTCAGTTTGTCTTTTTATTCTCTTAGCAGGATCTTTCCCAGAGCAAAAGTTTTTTAATTCTGATAAAGTCCAATCTATGTTTTTCCTTATATGTATGGTACTTTGGTGTCTAATCTGTGGGCAGTATACCTAGTTCTAGATAACAAAGATTTCTTCCTAAGTTTTTTCCCCCAATAGCTTTGTACTTTTATATTTAAGTCTATGACACATTTTGAGTTGAATTTTATATAAGATATAATATAAATTTAGAGGGAGGTTTTTTCTTCTCTCTCTCTCTTTCTCTCTCTTTTTCTTTTGGTCTATGGTTGTTCAGTTGTTCCAACACCAACACCAACACTGTTTGTTGACAAGACTATCCTTCCTCTATTGAATGACTTCTGCACTTGTGTCAAAAAGTTGAGTGTGTCTCTGTGTCTGCTTCTGGTTCTCTATTCTGTTCTACTAATCCATGTATTTATTTTTTTTTGTAATTTTTTTGTGATGTGTAATCTTTTTTTTTTTGAGAGGTTTTCGCTATAGGGCACATACACTTGCCAGACAGACAGAGAGAGACAGAGAGACAGAAAGGGAGAAATCACCCCCCAGGGGGGATGGTCATGCTGCAATCCCTTCTCCTCCATTCTCCTCTCGGGATCTTGGGCATGCACGCACATGCGCCCGGTGTGAGTTTAAGCCACCGGGTCCGGGACGTGAACCATGGTTGACTACGTGGGAGTCCAGCGACATAGCCATTACGCTAACTGCTGGTTCTCTGATGTGTAATCTTTTTAAAATTTTATTTATTATTATTATTCATACATTAAATTGCTATACATCATTTGGATTGTGAGGAGACTTTACCCAACATGATATACACCTCAGATCAGCCCAGTTGAGACCACCATACACATCCTTGTCAACAGATAATAAACCTTATCCGTGTCCCACAAGTGTCTTATCTCTCCATTTTCCCCCAAATTTCCTATGCTCTTCCCCTCTCACACTCTCTTTCCACTTTGTCTCTAGTGTCCAGATTCTTAAGACATCAAAAAGAGTCAAATAGAATGTAAATAAGCACTTTATTTAATAAATATAAGCTAGAATATTTGCTGATATGAAATCTATTAAAATCAATAAAGTAAGAGGGACTATTTAGAGATAATCATTTTTAAAAACTACACGCTTTGTGGGCCAGCAAGTTAAGGCACTGGACTCCATGGCTGGCTGCAACTAGAGTCCAAGACCTGGAGTCTTGAAAATCGCCCCAGGTATGTATGCATGCATGTCCAAAATCCCAGGAGGAGAACAGAAGAAAAGGAACTGCAGCATGGCCTTCCCCCATAGGGGATGATTTCTCACTTTTTCCTCTCTCTGTTTTTCTCTGTCTCTATCTGGCAAGTGCACAAGCCCTATAGGAAAAAACACTAAAAATAAAGTTACACGTTTTTGTTGATTGTTATAGAAACTTAGTTCTAAAGACTGGATAAAGTGCTAATTATAAGACAAAAATTTTATTCAGCTCATTTTCCCATCTTTTAATTGGATTTATCATTTTCTTCCGGGTAAGCTGCTTGAGTTCCCTGTGTATTTTGGTTATTAGTCCCTTATCTGAGGCACAGTTAACAAAAATTCTCTCCCATTCTGAGGGTTGTCAATTTACACTAATTACAGTGTCCTTTGCTGTGCAGAAACTCCTTAGTCTGATGTAATCCCACCTGTCTATTTGGGGGATTATTAGCTGTGCTCTGGGGGTCTTGCTTAAAAAGCGTTTGCCTACCCCAGTGTCTCCCAGAGTTTCCCCAGTGTTTTCTCCAGTTTTATAGTTTGTGGTCATAGGTTTAGATCTTTGATCCACTTTCAGTTGATTTTTGTTAATGGTGACGGATAGGGGCTCAGATCCGTGTGTTTATCTTTCCACCAACCCACACAGTCAATGACTATATAATACGTTTTGAAATCAGGTAGACTGATTTTTTTCCTACTTCATCTTCTTTTTCAGAATTGTTTAACAATTCTAGTTTGCTTTGCATTTCCATATACATTTTAGGCATATCTGGTCATGTTTATAAAAAATATTTTGCTAGTATTTTGATAAAGATTGTGTTAAATCTTTCTTCAGTTTCTTTCTCAATTTGGGGATTATTACTATCTTCACCATTGGAAATGTGCCATGTCTGTATGAGCCATACCAGTGAAAGTCTTTGATATCTTTCACTGGCATTTTAAACATATGAATCCTGTACAGGTTTGTTAGACCTATACCTACGGGATCACACTTTAAATTTCAGTTCTCATGTGCTTATTAGTAATGTATAGACAAAAATTGACTTTTATATGTTGATCTTGTACTTTTTTTTTTTTTGGAGAGATTTTCACTGTAGGGCGCGTGCGCTCGCCAGACAGACAGAGAGAGAGACATCGAGACAGAAAGTGAGAAATCACCCCCCAGGGGGGATGGTCACGCCGCAATCCCTTCTCCTCCATTCTCCTCTCGGGATCTTGGGCACGCACACACACACGCCCGGCGTTTTTTTAAGCCACCGGGTCCGGGACACGAACCGCGGTTGACTACGTGGGAGTCCAGCGACATAGCCATTACGCTAACTGCTGGTTCCCTTGATCTTGTACTTTTTGACCTTATTGAACTCACTTATTAGTTCTAGGGTTTTTTTTTTGGTAAATTTTAAAATATTTTTATATGTAGGCAATGATATAATCTGCACACAGAAGCAATTTTATTTCTTTCTTTTCAATCTATGTCTTTTATTTAGTTTTCTTGCCTTATTGAACTGGCTAGAATTTCTAATATTATGCTCAATGAATGAGGATTGCAGACATTCTTGGCTTCTCTCAATTTTACAGGATGAGGAAAGAATTTAGTCTTTACCATGAAGTATAATGTTAGCTGTAAATTTTGTTTGTTTGTTTTTGTACAATAGATGCTCTATATCAAATTGAGAAAGTTCTGTTCTATTACTGTTTTTATTTTTTTTAATCACAAATAGTATTGACTTTTACTAAATAATTTTTCTGCATCAATTGATATGATCATATAATTTTTTTCCTCTCTGATTTATTAATCTGGTAGATTACTTCATTGATTTTCAAATATTGGTCAGTTTTGCATTTCTGAACTAAAACTCACTTGATCACAATGTGTAATTCTTTTTGTTAATATGTATTACTGAATTCTACTTGCTAATACTTTGTTATGAAGTTTTGCATCTATGTTGCATCTATATTTATGAGAAATATTGGCCCATGTTCATGAGATATATTGGCCTATAATTTTCTTGCTCTTTCTTTTTTTTTTGTTTTTGCCACAGTCTTTGCCTTATTTGGGTATCAGGTAGATTTATGAAGTGAATTACTTAAGTGTGCCTTCCTCTCCTATTTTCTGAAAGGGATTGTTTAGAATTAATGTTAATTACTCTTTAAACATTTGGAAGACTTCTCCAATGAAATAATCTGGGCCTAGATAGTTCTTTTTTGGGAATTTTGAGGATTCAATTCCCTTTATAGTTTCAGGAATATTCAGCTTTTCCAACTATCTATTTTAGTTGGGTAAATTGTGGTAGGTTATGATTTTTGAGAAATTGGTGCATGTTCTGTAAGCTGTGAGACTCGTGGGGTTCATAGTACTTTTTATTGTCCTTTGGATGCCTGCAGCGCCTGTAGTGAGAGCCCCTGGAATTCATCTCTAACAATGGTAATTTGTATTTTCGCTCTTTGTCAGTCTGTCTATCAGCTTTGCTGTCTTGTTTTGAAGAACTAGATTTTGTTTCAATAGAATTCTCTTTGTTCTGTGTGTTCTTTTCATGTCCTTTAAAAATTCTTCTTTGAGTCATGAATTAAAGTGTGTTGTTTAATTCCAGGCGTTGAAAAAATTTAACAGTCTGGGGACCAGCAGTTAGCGTAATGGCTATGTCGTTGGACTCCCATGTAGTTGACTGTGGTTCGCGTCCCGGACCTGGTGGCTTAAAACTTACGCTGGGCGTGTGTGCTTGTGTGCCCAAGATCCCGAGAGGAGAATGGAGGAGAAGGGAGTGCGGCGTGGCCATCCCCCCTGGGGGGTGATTTCTCACTTTCTTTCTCTCTGTCTGTCTGGCGAGCGCACGCACCGTATAGCAAAAACCTCTCCAAAAAAAAAAAAAAATTAGAAGTCTGTATTGATTTATAAAATGTTTCTATTAAAAAAGTAAGTCTGGGACCAGCCCTACAGTGCAGTGGTTAACTCCTGTGCATAGGGAGCTAGATCCTATATGTCCAGCTGATGTTTGAATCATGGCCATGGTGGCTTGAAGACCACACCAGGCACATGTGCACGTGTGCACCAAATACTGATGAATTGGTGAAATGGAGGATAAAGTGTCGTGGTGTGACCACATACCATTAGGTCTCTGGTGAACACATATGGCCTCTGGCAATTATTAAGAAAAGTATATGCATCTATTGTAACCTAACATTACTAACATATGACCACAGTTACCAGCAGTGGCAGAGGTCTTAGATATGGGTAGCTATACTATTTAGCCTGCAATTTCCTTTCTTTTGAGGGAGGTGTGATCTGTGACTCCTACAGTCTGAGTCAGGGTCCTAGCAATGGGTGAAGCCATTGAAAAACATTTTTGCGAAGGCTAGGAGGTTTCCTTCTTTTGGTTGTATCTTCACTGGATTCCATAGACAAAGAATGAAAATTCTCTGAAGCAGAAGAAAGTTGATTGATTGGCTTCAACAGTCCAGAAGGCTCCATTTAACTTAATCTGACCAACAGTTGAATATGGTCTCTAGCATTTTAATTTCTACTGGTTCCATAAAGGTTTTGTATGAGCACTCTAGTTCTTTCTCTCATCAGTGCCCTCCATTGTCACTGTATTTCTCTAGTCAACTTCCCCAGCAATTTAACAATATTTTTATATGTGAGGCATGGGAGAACACTGAAAAGACAGGCAAAGGCATAACTTGGCCCTCAGGGAATCATAACTAACCCAGACAGATGCTTGCTTACGGATCATGATCCTGTTCAGATAAAATATGATGCAATTTGAAAGCTAACCCATAATTCAAGCTAAAAACAACTGTCATGGTTTTATTTATAGCTTATTTCTTGATTCCAGCACTTTTCCTATCCAAGTTAGGGCCAGTTCTTCCTCAGATCCAATGTGTGTGGCAATAACAGTAAGTCTAACTTATTGCCTGAATCCATGTGAGATGAACACAATAAAAACATGTTAAGCTTATGTCTATTAAAAATATAAGGGGACCAGCAGTTAGCGTAATGACTATGTCACTGGACTCTCATGTAGTCGACTGTGGTTTGCATCCTGAACCCGGTGGCTTAAAACTCACTCCGGGCACGTGTACGTGCATGCCCAAGATCCCGAGAGGAGAATGGAGGAGAAGGGATTGCGGTATGGCCATCTCCCTGCGGGGTGATTTCTTGCTTTCTGTCTCTATGTCTCTCTCTGTCTGTCTGGCGAGCACACGTGCCCTATAGCAAAAACCTCTAAAAAAATTATATATATATATA
>NW_006159436.1:1899381-1911511 GCF_000334495.1 Tupaia belangeri chinensis | reverse complement strand
ACACACACATATATATATATATATATATACACACACACATATATATATATATATATATATATATGTAAATGTCTGGTCTAATTTTTAAAATCATGGTAAAAGATGCATAATCAAATTTACCATTTTAGGGCCAGTAGGTGGTGCAGAGATTAAGGTGCTGGATTCCGCATGGCCTACTGCATGGTTGGAGTCCCCAGCCAGTGACTTGAAAATCATGCTAGGTGCATGTGTGTGTGTGTGCCCCAAATCTAGAGAGTAGACTGAAGGAGATGGGATTGTAGCATGGTCATTCCCCTTGGGGGTGATTGCTCATCTCCCACCCCATCTCTCTGACAAGGGCAAGCTCTCTATAGCAAAGCAAAACAAAACCAAAGCATTTTTAAATGTACAGTTCAGTGACATTTAGGATATTCTCACTGCTCTGTAACCATCACTACCATCTGGTTCCAGAATGTTTTCATCATCCCCATCTGAAACTATCGCTATATAATCATTAAATGTTAACTCTCCACTTCTCTCTCCTCCAGTCCCCTTTTCAGTTCAAGTTTTATTTTTCTGATGAGGATTAAATGAACACATAGCCCTTGGAAGGCCTATAAAACACATGCTCCAACTTTTCTCTTCCTGTTTCTTTCTTTAAAATAATCCTTCAGAACAGACCCCAAACTGCGCATAAGATAAATTTCCATTCCCATTTTATCAGACAAGAAACGAAGGCCTACTAAGGTAACATCACTACCCTCAGCTGTGTACAATTCTTGCCTGCCTTTTCCTGGTTGCCTAGGCAAATCATCTGCTCGCCAAGAACTGGAGAATATTTCTGACCACTGTCGCTGGCTCATATATTCCTTTGACACTTCTGGTATTTGAGCTCCCTGCAGGCACCTCGTTGATCATTTTCCTGATGGCACTACTACAACACATGCTGTGATCAGTTAATCAACAGGAATCTGAACCTCCTCTGAAGGGTGTTTAACTATGAGGGGATAAGATCTGTGACTGTAAAGAATTTTTAGCTTAAAATCCAGATTTTGACTCTACCTCTCTATAGCTGTTCAACTTTAAGCAGACACCTCTAAATTTTGGCTTTCTCATTGAATAGGAGCTTCAGTTTTCACATAGTACTACAAGGAAAACAACATGTGAGAAGACTTCAAAAGTTCTTCGGTAAAAAGCCTTGATTTTTGTCACCTTTCATTTTGCCTCTTTTGAGCCCCCCCACCCCCCACCATTGCTAGGAGAACAAAATTATATAAAAACTTCATGGAAAGTGAAATTAAAATATAAATTTATTTTGGGTTGAAATATTTTTGAAATCTGTACATAGTTTTTTTCATAATACGTATTTGCCAGGAGCTCTTTGAAGGCTCCTTTGTGTTTGACATTTCCAGTTAGATGTCCGATAGGCATCTCAAATGCAACAGAGTGAAACGGAACTCTTGATATTTTTGTCTCCTGAGCTGATTTTTCTCAGCAGTCCTCTTTAGACTGACTGATGTATCATCACTTGACTGTTAATGACATATACCTAGTAGTATTTTGTTCCTTTCTCTCCCTGTTCATCAGAAAGTTCTACTGATTGTCCCTGTGAATTACATTTGCCATGTATTTCCCACTTCTCTCCAATTTTATAGCCACTACACTAGTTCAAGCTCCAGGAAAGACTGTGGAAACAGCCTCCCAGCTGGTGTATTTGCTTCCATCCTTGGCCCTACTCCAATCATCATTAGTGAGAAGAATAAGGAGAAGAGTAAGAATGTTTTTATAGTGCTTTCTCTGCCATCCACTGTTCCAAGTGCATTGCACATATGTATGAATTCGTTCAATCCATACAATAGTCAGAGGAAGACACCCTACTTAAAACTAAACCACAAGGAGCTAGTGGGTGGCATGGTGGGTAAGGCACTGGATTCCCATGAGGCTGACTGTGGTTCAAGCCTTGGACCTAGCGACTTGCCTTCTTACTTTCTCTCTCTCTGGTGAGTTAAAGTAATAATAGTAATAAGTAAATAAAATTAAATAAATAATTCTTTAAAAAAAAAAAAACAAAACAACTAACCTGTGGCTTACCATGTATTTTTGTTTGTTTGGAGAGGTTTTTGCTATAGGGCATGTGCCCTCACCAGAAAGACAGAGAGACAGAAAGTGAGAAATCTCCCCCCAGGAGGGATGGCCATGCCTCAATCCCTTCTCCTCCACTTTCCTTGGGATCTTGGGCATTCATGCCCAGCGTGAGTTTAAGCCACCAGGTCTGGAACTTGACAGCGGTTGACTACATGAGAGTCCAGTGACATAGCCATTATGTCAACTGCTAGTCCCAGCTTTCCATGTCTTAAGAATAAAATTCAGACTTCCTCTCATGTTCTGTGAAATTCTGAAAGATCTAATTTCTTTCTCCAGCATCCTCTCCTCATTCTTCCTCCTCACTCTTACAGGCTGACTACACTCCCCCGTTTTCATTTCTCAAAGTGTTCCCAAGTCTTTGCCACTCCTGGTCCTTCTGTTTTGTCTCCCAGCTCTTCACCTAGCTAGGTCATTCCAATGCTGGAAGTCTCTTCTCACAAAATACCTCCTCGGAAAGGCTTTTCCAGCCCTCTTTATCCACCATCTAGGTCACAATGTGAGCAACTTTGATCCCAATGTGTATTTATCTTGTTTATTTATTCGTTTATGTTTTATTGCCCCCCACTTCATAGGGCAGAGACTTCATCTGTTTTGGTCATGTGTTAGCATTTAGCAGAGTGCCTGGATTCCCGCAGAGTTCCACAACTATGGTTAGAATGGATCACTACAGGTAAAATGAATACAACAGTGTCTTTGACTGTAAGATTGTTGAAGGGTTAGAGTACATGAGAACCTATTTATTGTGTGTTATGAATCAGTCTCCATTTCAGATATTTCAGGACAATAACTCTCTTCCTTTTGATAATTTATCATTTCCCATAGCATGAGGCTGACTGTGGTTCAAGCCTTGGACCTAGCGACTTGCCTTCTTACTTTCTCTCTCTCTGGTGAGTTAAAGTAATAATAGTAATAAGTAAATAAAATTAAATAAATAATTCTTTAAAAAAAAAAAAAAAAAACAACTAACCTGTGGCTTCCCATGTATTTTTGTTTGTTTGGAGAGGTTTTTGCTATAGGGCATGTGCCCTCACCAGAAAGACAGAGAGACAGAAAGTGAGAAATCTCCCCCCAGGAGGGATGGCCATGCCTCAATCCCTTCTCCTCCACTTTCCTTGGGATCTTGGGCATTCATGCCCAGCGTGAGTTTAAGCCACCAGGTCTGGAACTTGACAGCGGTTGACTACATGAGAGTCCAGTGACATAGCCATTATGTCAACTGCTAGTCCCAGCTTTCCATGTCTTAAGAATAAAATTCAGACTTCCTCTCATGTTCTGTGAAATTCTGAAAGATCTAATTTCTTTCTCCAGCATCCTCTCCTCATTCTTCCTCCTCACTCTTACAGGCTGACTACACTCCCCCGTTTTCATTTCTCAAAGTGTTCCCAAGTCTTTGCCACTCCTGGTCCTTCTGTTTTGTCTCCCAGCTCTTCACCTAGCTAGGTCATTCCAATGCTGGAAGTCTCTTCTCACAAAATACCTCCTCGGAAAGGCTTTTCCAGCCCTCTTTATCCGCCATCTAGGTCACAATGTGAGCAACTTTGATCCCAATGTGTATTTATCTTGTTTATTTATTCGTTTATGTTTTATTGCCCCCCACTTCATAGGGCAGAGACTTCATCTGTTTTGGTCATGTGTTAGCATTTAGCAGAGTGCCTGGATTCCCGCAGAGTTCCACAACTATGGTTAGAATGGATCACTACAGGTAAAATGAATACAACAGTGTCTTTGACTGTAAGATTGTTGAAGGGTTAGAGTACATGAGAACCTATTTATTGTGTGTTATGAATCAGTCTCCATTTCAGATATTTCAGGACAATAACTCTCTTCCTTTTGATAATTTATCATTTCCCATAGCTTTAAGTCTGAGGTTCCCTTCCCTCAATGAACAGACATGACAGCCTTAGTTTTTCTTTCAGACCATTCCCAGGTGTGTGCCAAGCTTAGGAATACTTCAGTGCCAATGTAGGGGAGGCAAGGCAATCAGGTTACTGCTCAGTGCCTAGATCCATGTCTATACAGCCCCATTGGGTGTAGCTGTTTAATGGTTCCAGGTAAGGGACCCTGTGGAAGCTTCTGGAGTCTTCTCTGCCTGGTTGGTTGGACATGCAGCTGTTCCTCTCTGGGTCTGGCCACACTTCCTGTGGGATTGCCAGGAGAAGCACATAGATCTTTCTCTTTCTTCCCATCCCCTAAGCTAGGAAGTACTTCTTTTCCTTTGAAGCCAGAGAAGGAGTCCTGCTATAGCCCCTGCTTCTGGTAAGATCCAATCTCTACCCCTGAATTCCCTAGGGTCTTCTTGTGGTTGAGACTCCTGAAAGATAATAGTCAGAAAGATTTTCAGGCTGACTCCATTTCTCTTTCTCTAAGGCAGTTGTCACATAAAAAAAGGAAGGACACGCACACACACACACACACACAAATGTATACAGCCATCTTTCAGTACCTAAGGGAGATTGCTTCCAGGATCTACATCAGACATCAAAATCGGTCCCTTATATAAAATGCTATAGTATTTGTATGTAACCTATGCACATCCTCCAGTATAATTTAAATCATCTCTAGATTACTCATAATAATGAATACACTATACGTGCTATGTGAATACAGTTGTTATACATTTGTACTATTTTTTATTGTTGTGTTGTTGTTGTTGCTTTCAAAGATTTCAGTCATGGATTTGAAATCCACGGGTATGGAGAGACTATAATGTTATGTCCTAAAAAATCCAGCCACACTCATAAAGCTCCAATTGCCACACAGACTTCACATACACTAGTTATCTGCTTTTATCACATTCCTCTCTCTCTCAGAGGCCACGTAAAATTACGTGTGTAGTTAAACCCCACCGGTACATTAAGGATGACCATGTTCACCAAATAACCACTTCTCTAACCATCTGTTCTGTTCCCCCAGCTCATGTGGCATGGGGTGTTCTTTCCCCCTTAAGTCGGTATCCAAATACAGGCATCCAGGTGACTCCCTGAATTCTACTTTCTGGCTGAACCACACCTTCTCTCTTCCTACATCCCAGAGTGGTGCTGCTGGGTCTGAGACATTCATAGCCACAAGCTGGGGGTGATTTGGCAGAGAATTTCTGGAGTCTAAGTTTAATCCATATTACCAAATTCCATTTTATATCTTGCTGTGTTTTTGGCTTCCAGACGCCTTGTTCAGGGTTGTGCATGAAGCAAATCTTCTCCAATGGGTGATGGGAAAATACTAGGCCCACAGCAATGTCTCCATTAAGTGCCTGGAGAGAGACAACCTCTATTTTCTGTAACCTTCTTCATCAAGACTCTACCTTACTCTATCTTATTTTTTAGGCATCTCATGGTAGTTTTATTTTTAATAGATTTACTTTATTGAGTGGTTTTAGGTTCACAGAAAAATTGACATCTCAGAGAGGCTTGCTTCCATCCTAACTGAGTAACTAGACTTCAATAAATGGACTCTAACGAACTGGAACTCACTATGTGGGTAATGTACCACATTAATGGTACCCAGTTAGGTACATAATAATATCTACTGAGTCTATTCCCTGTTAGATTTGTTCATGTTTTTCTACCCTTCTTTAAGCATTAGGAATACACACAAAATTCTATTTATATGGCAACGCCATCTGACTCCTAGAATCACTTTGATCATCTCCTTGTTTTAACCACATGAAATAATCACCCGTAGAGACATGATGGGGCAATGGAAGAGTTTATGAGAGTAAGTGTGTCAGTTGAGAAGTTTTTGGGCTGCAAGTAATAGAAAAACTCAACTTGACTGGTTTTAATGAAAAGAAGAAATATAATATGACTTTCCAAAAAAGATCTGAATGTAGGAACTGGGAGTGGGTTGGCCCTTTTCCTTCTATCATTCTCCACTGGTTGGGTTGTTCTGAAGCTGGCTTTCCTCATAGCCACAAGACTGTTGATATACTTCCAAAAATTACATCCAAATACCCCGAAGTCAAGATGACAAAGATAGTTGACCTGATTACTGCTTTTTTTTTTTTTTTACCTTAATTGAAGAAGTACACCTTTCCCAAAGTCCCTCAGTAGACTTTTTTCTTATTCATTGGCCAGAATTACATCACATGTGTATTCCTAAAGAAATTGCTGGCAGAGGGACTGGAGCTGGAAATATCTCCCTTGAAACCTAGGTTTAGACAGTGGGTCCCTGAATAAATTTGTATCCTCTTAGGATATAAGAAAAGTACCATGGTCTATATGTGTGTTGTTATTTGGTGAGGCTCTTGTGACAGTACTGAAAGGGTGGAAATTAATTCCAACTATGATGTTAAAGATGGAACCTTTGGATGGCAAATACAATTAGAAAAGGTCATCAGGGAAAGGCCCCATTATGGGCTTCTGGTGACTTTATTAGAAGAGGGGAAGAGACTAGAGCTGTCCTCTTGTCATGTGATACTTGTACCCCCTGGGACTATGCAGAGAAGGTCTTCCTCTGAAGACCTTCATCCTTTCAACCTTTGATTTCTAAAACCTTGAGCTAAATAAACCTTTCTTTATAAGTTATCCAGTTTACAATATTGATAGCAACAGAAAAACAGACTAGAGCAAAGATATACCGTCTATAAGCAAGGTAGATCAGGTTTCATATGGCTTGATGCTTTTACATTTGCAGGTCCCTCCTTAAGAAAAGGCACATAAAGTTATGAATAAATATTAGCAATAAAAAATACTGTCATAAAATGAGAAAGGAAACCACAACGAATTATATTTAAACATTTTAAAAGCTATTTAAAAACCATAAACAAAACAAATCTAAAAAGTAAAATAATATTCTAAATAATTGGCACATCCCTAAGGAATTTTTTTTCTACTTTTTTGGATATGGAGAACTAAATATTCTTTAAAAGCCTCTATATATTTCAATGAATTTTAAAAGTTTATTTATTTATTTATTTCATAAAAGAGAGAGAGACCAAGAGAGAGACAGAGAGACAGGGACCTCCAACAGGGTCTTCATGCCATGATTCATTCCCAGCCTCAGCCATTCTGAGTTATGTACACAGCCAATGTGTGGATGTGAACCTGGGACCTTTTCCGTGTGGGTCCAGTACATTACTGCTTTATCACTACTAGTCTGCCAACCAAGCTAAACCAGTTCTGCAAGTGACAAATCCAGCTCTACATTTTGTCACTCCTTCCTTAAACACCTTTTATCATTTATACAGTGATAATAGAAAGATAACTCAGTTCTTTCTCAATGTGGTAGAAAAAATGTTAATTAATAGTTTTTAAAAGTTTCAGCTTGATGACTTGCTATTGGTAATATCATGCAAAGACTTAGGGTTGTACAGGGAACCTTGCCATGCAGGATCTCTTTGCAGAGAGTTGTGTTTTCCTGTTGCTTCACCATCTGAAGATCTCCCTGAATACACTGGGCACACATGTGCCCGTGATCTGGGGCTGGCTGAAGGCTCGGAGTGGATTGTGGTGTTGGAATCCTGCTGGGGGTGCCTCTCTCCCTCTGTCTCTTTCATTCATGAAAGAAATGAATGAATTTAAAAAACAAAGACTTAGTGTTGTTGCAAAAATGGAAGAAAACCCCACCCAGTTGCTTTCATATATGAGTCATAGGAAGTGTAAGATTCCAGGGGATTTCAAGTTGTCTTGTGTGTTGACTAATCTCAAATTACTCTATATTCACGACAGTCATGAAACAACTTACTGTCAACGTCTTCATTGTAGTATGGGTTATGAGTTTCGTGATAAATTTGTTTATGTCAGTATTTTGTGCCAAATAAGCAAGAAGTTAAAATCATTCCCAATATTTCCACATTATTCAAATTATTCATCAAATTTACCCAATGATCCAAGAGCCTATTTATTACTTTTATTCATAATTTTTCATCTCTTCTTAATGTATTACTGCCTTTCCTCCCAAAAAATGTTTCAGGTATAATACAGATAGTTTCCAAACCTCATTATTTGCTTTCAACCAATGTGAGTTTACCTTGAAGTGAATCACATAGACACAGCCCGCTAAACCCAGAGTAAATGTGTCCCCAAGTCAACTTCCCCTTATCAGTGTATCATAAAGTGCCCACAGATTCCACCATTCATCATGAGGGCAAAAGTGAAGGAGAGAAACCGGTGAAAAATGACAGGGATCACAACCAATTGTGGGTAAAATATTACACAAGTATGTAACTTTGTAAGAGAAGTATAAGTAAAATGCTCACTTCTTCCTGGGTCTTGGGAAGAAGACTAGGTAGGTGAGTGGCTTCAGAACTTCAGTAGCTTCATGGTACATCTCCCTTTCGCTCCTGGGTAGACCACTCTCAGAAGCTGCTATCATAATGTAAGGAAAGTTAGAAATCTCCAGGAGCACTGAAGGGAGAACCCTCTAAAATCAGAGTTTACAGGAACCAAGCCATTTTGGCATTCCAGGAAAACCAATCCTCATGAGAGGCAGTGGGCATAGAATGGCGATGAGGGAAAGGAGACCCAGAGAACAAACACTGCAGTTTCTGGGGAGCAAGTGGATGTATTAGGAGACAGAGTGAGCTGAAGCAAAGACCAGTTTTTAGTTTTCAAGCCTGGGTCAGTAGGAAGACAGAGCCTTAATAATGGTGACAAAGAGGCTAGCAGGGTAGGATCCTCATGTCCCATAATGAGGCAGGGCATGACTTAAGACTGTCAGAAAGGATTGAGACCTGAAGCTAGGTGAGCCCTTGACAGGTATTGAAGGGAGGCTTGGAGCAAGGAGAAGTGCCTAACTCAGGATTGATTATTCCTTAGAGCTTGTCAAAGCTGGAAAGAAACCCAGTTTCCCTGACTCCCTATTCTTTTCTGTCACCCCAGGCTGCCTCCCAGATAAACCGTTTCCTCACTCTAAGCATTCCAAGCTGGAAGAAGGTATTACTTCTAGCCTAAGGAGAGCCTTCCTGGGAGGTTGCCCCACCAATTCTTGGTGGGTGGTTCCTCTTATTGATGATCTTATCAGTTGCAGGGAATCTGTGCTGGATGCTAAGAACACCCATAAAACAGAGGTGGTGCAGGGAGAAACCTATTGTGTTATCTTTCTGTTTTGGGTTTCCTCTCCCATCCCCATCGCCTCCCATCATACCTGGTATTTGGTGCCAAAGTATGCATTCTAGTGCCTTCAAGCTAAACCAGTTCTGCAAGTGACAAATCCAGCTCTACATTTTGTCGTTCCTTCCTTAAACACCTTTTATCAAATTTTCACCACACAAAAGCTGAAGCATTTCAGTCACTGAGGCAGTTAAGTGTGATTTTGGCACTGCTTCTTTTTTTTTTTTTTTAAGAAAGAGAGTTTTGCTATAGGGCACATGCACTCACCAGAAACACAGAGATAGACAGAAAGTGAGAAATCACTCCTCAGGGGGGATGGCCAATGCAATCCCTTCTCCTCCATTCTCTCTTCGGGATTTTGTACGGGCACACAGGCACACGTGCCCAGTGTGAGTTTTAAGCCACTGGGTCTGGGACTCGAATTGTGATGGACTACATGGGAGTCCAGTGACGTAACCATTAATGCCATCTGCTGGTCTTGATTTTGGCAATGCTTCTTGAAGGAGTTATTCATTCATTTGACAAATGCTTTTCAAACACTGTCATGTGACAGGCACTATGCTGGACACTAGAGATAACAGTAGTAAGAAAACAGTCACGGTCCTTGCCATCTTGGAGACTTTTTTTTTTTCCCCCAGAGGTTTTTGCCATAGGGCAAGTGTGCCGCCAGAAAGACAGAAGAGAGAGTGAGAAATCACTGCCTATGGGGAATGACCATGCTTCAGTCCCTTTTCCCCCACTCTCCTCCTGGGATGCTGGGCACACACACACACACATGCACCTGGCACATTTCTCAAGCTGCTGGGTCTGGAACCATGCTTAAGCCACCAGGTCTGGTCCTCAAACCATGGTCGGCTACATGGGAGTCCAGCGACAAAGTCCCCATCTTAGAGACTCTTAAATGAGGCACAACCAGACATAATTGCAACTGTGACTTAAAGGAGTAGCACCTCCTTGGCCAATATTCAGTTAATATGCACATATTCTGCTGTATCCAGTGTTAAAATATTTAAATGTGTCCACACCGATTGTGGTAGATAGTTTCCTCAGCTAGCCACCATTCTTTTCTTTCCCCTGTACACACAAACGCTTGTTTCAAGAGATAAAGTCTTTCCTCTCCTTTGAATCTGGGCTGACCTTGAGACTTGCTTTGACCAAGAGAATGTGCTGCAGAGCCACTATGAGATTTCCAAATCAAAGACTTAAGAGATCTGGTGGCTTCTGCTTCTACTCTTTAGAAGCTATCTATCATAAAAACAAACAAACAAACAAACAAAAACAAAACAAATCCCAAACTATCTAGAAACTACCATTCTGTGGAAAAAACAAACTAGCCATGGAGAGAGGCCACATGCAAAGGATAGTATGCATCCAGATCCCAGCTTTTCACCCATCCCAGCTAAGAGGCCAGTCATGTGATTGGAGAAGCCATCTTAGACATTCCTACCCTAGTAGATATACCACATGCAGCATTACACAAAACCAGTTCAGTCGGCAAAATTATAAGAAAGAATAATTAAGTTTTTAAGTTTTGAGGAAGGGGTATTACACAAAACTAGAGCTGTTGGCGTGAACCGCAGAGTACCCCTCCCCTTGTGTCCTGAGGTCCCAGGCCTGTCTCCAGCACTCCCTGGACTACTTTGTTGACCTGTGCATTAATGCTAATTTGTTAATTCCTGGTTTAGCAAGAAATCTCCAGGATCTTGTTCCAGCATCCGTTCTGACAGATTTCTGTTTTGATTAGTTGGTGTCTACACAGTTCCAGCAAAGGGTCTGAATACTAACCTTGGAGATAGGGGCTGTACAATCTTGTGGTGACTTTGGCCTCTTTAAACAGGCCAAGAAAGGAGTCCCTGAGGTAGTGACATATGAATTGAGATCGGAAGCATGTGAAGGGGTTAATTTAATGACCAGGGAGAGGAAGACATGATCTCAGAGAGGGCATGTAAGAGTGCTCTGAGGTGGGACAAAAGATGCTAGAAAGAGGAGCTGACAGAAGACCAGTGGGGCTGGTGTTCACAGAGTGAGAGACATGAGGGGTCTGGAATCCCTAAGTCCTCCTCACACAGTGAATGGAATTAGAGTAGCCATCTCTTGGCTAGCTAATGTCCTTGGACAGTCTGACTAATGAGAGATAGAGAGGGAGAGAAATATCTTCCACATGGTCCGGTTACACTATGCCCTTGGCTAACTAGGCTTGATCAGGCTGGGAATTTGAACCATGGCTGCCACGTGGGATCCAGCTTCTTCTGAGCAGCACATTATTGCCACTCCAGGGCTCAACTCTCCTTTTATTTGACCAAATTAATCTAGAACCAAGAAGCAGATGTTTAGTCACTATCACAGTCATTAAAATTTTATAACAAAACGTGCAGTTAAAATGCAACAGAAGAAATTAAATCAGATTTGTGTATAAAGAGAATCAATATTGGTATTTAGTCACATTGAACATAGATTTCAGTGGGTTCTAATTAGGATGCTTGAATTATATGTTGCCATCTCAGTGTGTAAATTTTAAAAAATTTCTTCCATGAGAGAGAGAGGAGAGGAGGAAGAACAAGAGAGAGAAGCACCCCCAACATGCTTTAATACCACAACCCATCCCGTCTTAGCTGGCCCAGTGTATAGAGGGAGGTCCTGGGACACAAACTTGGGGCGTGAAGCTGGGGCTTTCTCAGGTGGGAACAGTGGCATTACCACTGTGCCACCCTCTGGTCCCTCAGTATTTAATATTTAGTGAGGCCATGAGTAGAGACCAGTCATCAGATAAATCCTTAATAATAATATTGTGCCTTTGAAGATTCTTTTAAACATGATTAAAATGATTAATAGTAGTATATGAACTAATTAATACTAGTCTCAATTTTAATATAATCTGTTATAATTTTAATGAAATTATATCTTTTTTTTTTGGGGGGGGAGAGGGTTTTTTTTTTGCCATAGGGCACGTGTGCTTG
>NW_006159436.1:1887132-1898837 GCF_000334495.1 Tupaia belangeri chinensis | reverse complement strand
GCGCCTGGAGTGAGTTTAAGTCACCGGGTCTGGGATGCGAACCGTGGTTGACTACATGGGAGTTCAGCAACATAGCCATTACGCTAACTGCTGGTCCCTGAAATTATATCTTAATATGAATCTGATTTGTAATTCAATTTTATTTAAGTATAAAATGTGAATCCATGACAGTTTTGCTAGAAAGGTGGTTCAAAATAAGTTGCTAACAAGAAACTCAATTTACTGTCTTAAAAAAATAAGTTATTTTTTTTCTATGTATAATAACGTATTTTCATAAATCAATTTAACTTCTTGTTGAACTGAAAATTACCTTGCTATTTTGGAGAGAGTTGTTGGATCCATCTCCTTGGATTATTAGCTGTCTGTTCTCTCTTGTTGTGGGAACATTTTGAGAAAGGATGCTGCGTTCCTGGAGTCGCTGTGTGGTTCCTGATTTCATATGCACACATTCAGTTGGAAGAGGGGAAATTTGAGGGACGGGAAATGGCACCCATGGAGAGAGAGAGGGGTCATCACCGGTGTAGGAAATTTAGGACACAGGTGCACAGGACAACTGCTGCCTCTTTTGACTGAGCCAGCAACTGAGCTTCCAACTTCCCCAACCCAAGGGAGAAATCTGGGGAGGGAAAACCTTTGGCTTCTGTGCATGTTTTTCCTGCTGGCTATGCTGCAGGTCATTTGAGGTGTGAGAGTGACTGAAACGAGTGTGCATCCTGCCCTGGCTCATTTTCTTCTTTTCTCCCCAAATTTGCCAGAAATCACATACTCTTGCCGGAGAGGCACAGAGACAAACAGAGAGAGAGAAGGAGGGAGAAAGCACCCCTCCATTGGATGTAGTCATACCATAATTCCTTCTTCTTCATTTCTCCATCTTTTTGGAATTTGGCGCACACTTGCACATGCACCTGGTGTGTTTTTCAAGTCACCAGGGCTGGGGTTTGAACCATGGTCAGACATGAGGGATCTGACTCCTTTAAGCACTTGGCCATGGGTCAGACCATGCTGGCTCTTCTTCACACCATGTTCTTTTCTAGATAATAGAGTCACAAAGGGACTTGGAAAAAGTGACAACCTGGAACAACTTAGGAACACCCATTGAATACGAGGCTGACAGTCCTGGCCTGACACTGAGGGAACACCTTCGTGTGTTTATTGGTATCAGGGCTAGAGGACAAGGGCACTCCAAAATGCTAGTGGGTTTAGGGTACAGGTTTGGAACTCTTGTAAGGTAACAGACTCATGAATTTCATGGACAAATTGACAAGTTTTACAAACTCGTGCAACCAGATAGCTTGAATCAGGTAAAATCAGATCAGTTCATGTATCTTGGCCCCTGAGAAATGTGGGAATAAGAATGTCATGGAGAAATTCTGTGACAGGTTTGCTAAACATGTGCATGTGTGTGTACACATGTGTATGTGTGTGTACACATGTGTAAGAACCCTCATCCCAAATTGCCATGTGACCTTTAGTCCCTGTATCACAATCCCTTTCTATTCCAATAACGTTCACTCGTGGAACTCACCCCACCAAGTACACTATCCATTCCTTTTCATTCTTGAATGTCAATCATGATTTCAACTTGATTCGTACCTTCTTTGGACACATGATTTTTTTTTTTTAAACCTAGGGGAAAAAGAAAATTTCCTTGGAGATTCACTTGGATACTTGATCAAAGCAAATCTTATAATTGAAAATATTATTAGTTCTTATTTTTTAAAGGTAGAAAATTAGATCATTTCATATAAATTCTCCTGTTGGCTACTTGCAAAGAAATTATGACACCTTTCAAATAGGTCAACTAAATATATATTTTCTTGTAAGTAGGTTTAAGCAAAAACAGATTGCTGTTTTTCTGTTTCTTTGACATCACTATGTGATGTTGCTTGTCTGAAGGCCAGGCACAAATGAGGTGTGTGTGTCTGTGTACATATGGAACTCATTTTCCTCTCAATGACAAACACATGAGTGGATCCTGTGCTTCCTCCCTGGTTAGACAGTTCAAGTACATGGACAATGAGTCAAGCCCAAAGCTGAGCTTCTTGTCTTAAAATGAAATTTCTCCTAAACTCTCTTCCAACTTCTTTTCTAATAATAGGTTAAAAATGAGCATAAGGAGTCAACTGGTGGTATGGTGGCTAAGGTGGCTGGATCCCACAGGGCTGATTGTGTGAGTCCTGGATCTGATGGCATAAAAAACATGCTGGAAACATATGTGGGTTATGTCCAAAATCTGAGCAGAGAATGAAGGAGAAAAGATTGCAGTGTGGCCATCCCCCTTAGGAGATGCTTTCTTATTTTCCCTCTCACTCTCTCTTTCTCTCTCCAGTGAGTGTATGCACTATTTGGAAAAAAAATAATTAAAAAGAAAAGAATGAAAATGAAGTCAATAAGTAAGGATCTTCAGAAATAAAAGGTCTAAGTCAAGCTTTTAATTTTGGAAAACTGTAGACTTTATAACTTGCCTTAAATTTAGTGGTTCAGGGAGCCAGCAGGTGGAGTAGTGGTTACATTACTGGACTCTCACATGGCCGACTGTAGTTCAAGACCCAGACCTTATGTCTTCAAAATCGCACTGGGTGCATTTTATGTGCGTGCCCTTGATCCCAAGAGGAGAATGGGGGAGAAGAGATTGTAGCAGGGCCATCCCCCTTGGGGGGTGATTTCTTATTTTTCTTCTCACTGTCTCTATCTATCTCTCTCTCTCTGGCAAGTGCATGCACCCTATGGGAAAAAACTCTTAAAATTTTTTTTCAGTGTTTTGGGCCCTAAGGTGTCTTGTTGACTATGTGTTGGACTCTTAGAAACCTTGAATGCAACAAAGATTATTTCAAACAGAAGTTATTTGCTATTTTTTCTTGGTATTTAAGAGTGAGAGAAGAATAGGAGGCAGACTATACCTATTTTCAAGTTTTTTTTAAATGAAAGCCATTAACCAATGGATGATTTATTTTATGTTCAGAATATAGATTTTTTAAAAATTTAGACTATTTATGGTTATTGTATTCAAGGATAGTCTAAGAAAATAGTGTCAATGAAATATTTCACTCTTCCTTATTTAACAGATTTACATACAAAATTGATTATATAGTAGAAAATGCATGTAAGAAAAAAATACAGAAAAAAAACAAGAAAAAAGAAAGTGCATGTAAGGGGGAAAATTTAAAAGTACTAGTGAAAAAGAAGAAAACATTGCCTAAATTTTAGTAAAATATGCTAAGTTAACTGTATAAATATAACCTGTAATCATTAAAAGATAAATAGTAAATATATTTTAAATGTGGTGGCACATGTAGGACCATAGTAGTTACTGCTCAGTTATACCAGGATGTATCTGTTACATCATAGCTTTTAATGGGGCAGTGCAACAGACTTTTGCATCCCTTCTCAATAAGTGTGGTGTGGATGAATAAACAAATAAATGATCATTTCAAGTATCTGTTCTAAGTTATAGATGCTTCAGCAGCCTCTTGGTGCTTGATTGTTTTGGGACAATGACCGTTTTGACTTTTGTGTTTTTATACAAAAGTAGGAGAAGAGAGCTAGGGTGGATGGGCCAGCACACTACACTGTCTTCCCAACAGATTTTGATAGAGCAGAGCACTTTCGCTTTCTTCCCAAAACTATGCCAGTCAGCTCCTGTGACTGAAAAGAGCATGTCTTATCCCTCAGTTATTAAGGGACAGAAAAAAAAAGTTTGAGGAAAAAATTAGTACTTCTGCAAGGATTCTTATTTTCAGAAATAAGGGTGTATTTTATCACTAAATATTATCTCAGTCCAGCAGGATAATGTTATACATCTATGATCAGTTATGATTTCCAAATAATTTATATTTTATTACAGCCTGAGATGCAAGGTCTTTGCAGAGTTCTTTTTTTTTTTTTTTTGGAAATGGATGACTTTTTCTTCATTTTAAAGAATAATTTTATTTATCTTTATGTATTTATTTATTTTAATTTGACCAAAGAGGGACAAAGTGAGAGAGCAAGAGCAAGAGCTAGAGCAGGAGAATAAGAGGAGAAAGAGAAAGTGAGAAAGCAAGCCACCAGGTCTGGGACTCAAACCACAGTTGGCCATGTGGGAATCCAGTACCCTTAACCACCACACCACCGGCCCTCCTGAACTGGATGGCTTTGTTTAAAAGTTCATTCAGAATACTCTTTGAGGCAGGGAATCTTCTGGAACCATGGTAGCAGGAACAGATGTAAGTAGAATTTCTTCCTGTTGATCTCACTGGAAGATTCTATTGCAGCATATTTTCACCAAAAATGTTTATCTATATGGATGTTTGTGATGATACCAGACCATCACAAAGAGAGAGCTTACTGTTCCTGCCAATGGAAAGACCTGAAAAGTTCTGATCGGCCAAGATGCCCTGAATACACCAATTTGAAGGATGTTCTATCAGCTTCAGAGATTTGGATTTCTAAGATTAGAGACAGCTGTGAGCAGAAAGAAAAATCCACTCCACCTCTCACCCCTCTTTCTTCTTTCTAACATTCCCACAGACATGAATATGCTTTTAGTTGAGCCTACTCAGACACAGAGGAGTCAAGGCTGGAGGATTTATTTGAAAAGGAAACCCAAGAAAAATTCTGACACATCTTGGAAAGTCTCTAAAAATCTAAACATAACTGCAGCCCAAAGGCCTACCCATAAAACACGATCAAGGGGAGATGGTCCAGACTTGAAGAGCCTAAGTCCATTTGTGGGTTTTTTTGTTTGTTTGTTTGTTTGTTTTGTTTTGTTGCTGAACACAGGTCTGACTCCCTGACAGGATCCCATAAAGGAGACGAAATCCATCTGTGGGACAGTCAGGCATGGCAACTCCTTGGGGAGGTGGTTCTTGGAAGAAATGCAGTATCTCCAGAATGTAGAATACACAATAAGGTGTGGGAAGGCATTTTTAAATACTTCCTTTTGAGGCTTTTCACTCCCTGATTCTACCTCATTTATAATGTTTATAAAGATGAATAACAATAGATTCAGTGCAGAACTTTTTTCTTCTTTAATTGCTAGAAGGTGTGTGCACTTGCCAGAGAAAGAGAGACAGAGGGGGAAGAGAGACAGAGAGAAAGAGAGAGAGAAGAAAGAGAGAGAGAGAGAACCTCTCAATGGGGCATGGTTACACTGCAATCCCTTCTCCATTTCTCTATTCTGTCAGGATTTGGGGCATGTATGCACACAAGCCTAGCATTGTTTTCAAGCCACTGGAAACAGGATTCAAACTGTCATCAGCCATGAGGGATCCAGTTCCCTTAACCACTAGGTTACTGGGCCAGTCCTTCATTTTTTTTTTTTCCTTCACATTTTTCCTTCTAATGGCAAATAACGTAGTAAAGGGAAGGCGTGTTGAAGAGGACTGTCAATGTCTGTTCCCCACTCCCACCTCCTGCATCCTATAAACCAATGGAGTGCTGTGTGGAAAAAGCCTTCTGCTTTCTGTGTAACTGCAAGAAAAGGGAAGGAAAGAAAAACAACCCAACTGCCAATTCCATTTGCAGTCTTGAGGCTTGAGAAGTCACTGCTGTGAAGGACACTTGGCTGAGTAAATCCGTGTGTCACACACCAGACTAGAAGGTGTGAGCAGATAAAGGTGAGGCAGGAAACTCAACATCTAGTCAGTTACTCCTGCCTGGCTCCTGCTCCTCAGCCAGAGAGAGGCTCTCTATTCCAGCGCTTAGGCCAGCTCCTGGCTCTGCCAATGACTACCCAGCTGGAAGGCTGCACAGTGAGTCTCCACCTTCTTCATGAAGAAATGACCTCCTGGGGCTGCTGTGGAAGGTAAAGAGGACAATAAGTGTATAGATCTGAGCACGATTGTCACCAAATAAGCACTCAACGAAATGTTAGTCTTTATAGTCTTGGGAATATGCATGTGTATCTCAGATGTTAGAAAGCATTGTAATAGAAATTATGATTGCTTTATAAAAATTTAAATAAAGAGGGGACAGCATTTGACATAATGGCTATGTTGCTGAACTCCCACGTAGTCATCCACGGTTTGAGTCCCGGACCTGGTGGCATACACTCATGCCAGGCGTGTGTGCATGCGTACCCAAGATCTCAAGAGGAGAATGGAGGAGAAGGGATTGTGGGGTGGACATCCCCCCTGGGGGGTGATTTTTCGCTTTCTGTCTCTCTGTATTTCTGGCAAGCACACACACCCTATAGCAAAAACCTCTCAAAAAAAATTTAAATAAAGAGGAACCAGCAGTTAGTGTAATGGCTATGTTGCTGGACTCCTGTGTAGTCGACCACAGTTCGAGTCCTGGACCCAGTGGCTTAAATGCACACTGGGCATGTGTGCGTACATGCCCAAGATCCCAAGAGAATGGAGGAGAACGGATTGCAATGTAGCTGTCTCCCCTGGGGGGTGATTTCTCGCCTTCTGTCTCTCTCTCTCTCTGTCTTTCTGGTGAGTGCATACATCCTATAGCAAAAATCTCTCCAAAAATAAAACTTTTTAAATAAAGATATGTGGGTTTTCTGTGGCGATAAGTAAATATGTCAGATTAGAAATGGTGGGTTTTTAAAATTTTCAAAATAGTGTTAGAAAATAGATCCTTCAAAAGTAACTCCTGGCTGGGACCAGCAGATGGCATATTGGTTACATAACTGGACTCTCATGTAGTCAATTATGGTTTGAATCCTGGACCCAGTGGTTTAAACTCATGCCACCTAAAATCCGGAGATGAGACTGGGAAAGGGATTACAGTGTGGCCATCCTTCCTGGGTGCGTGTGTGTGTGTGTGTGTGATTTCTTGCTTTCTGTCTCTCTGTCTCTCCAGCAAGCGCAAGCATCCTATAGCAAAAATCTCAATAATCAAAACAACAAAAGTAAAGCCTGGTTAAGAATGCAATAGATCATTAGATGGTGGCCTGTGGCTATTAGAATAGAAAATGTGTTACTGGGACTGCAAATGTTCGTTAAGTTTCCATGGATCCAGTCTGCAGTCCCTCATGCTTAAATGGGCAGAAATAGAAAAACAATTACTTCAAGTGTTGGAAATGTTCTATTTCCAGAGAGGGAGACTTAAATTCAAGCCTTCAAAACATACATTTGCTATCTTTCTCTTTTTTCCTTTAAAAAAAAAATTTAGAGGGCATATGCATTTGTCAGACGAAGACAGACAGAAAGAAAGAGGGAGATAGTATACCCCAATAGGGTGTGTTCATGCCACCATTTCTTCTCCATTTCTCCCTCTTTTTGGGATTTTGAGTCCATATGCACATGCATCCAGCGTGTTTTTCTTTCCCTTTTTATTTTATTTATTTTTTTCTTTTTTTGGAGAGGTTTTTGCTATAGGGTGCATGCACTTGCCAGAAAGACAGAGAGAGACAGAGAGACATAAAGCAAAAAATCACCCCCCATTGGGGGAATGGCCATGCCACAATCCCTTCTCCTCCATTCTCTTCTCAAGATCTTGGGCATGTACACACATGCGCCTGGTGTGAGTTCAAGCCACCAGGTCTGGGACTCGAACTGTAGTCGACTCCATGGGAGTCCAGCGACATAGCCATTACACTAACTACATGTCCTTTTCCCTTTTTATTTCTGAGAGAGAGATTTATACTATAGGCATGTGTGCTTGCCTGGAGAGACTGAGAGATAGAAAGCGAGAAGTCACTTCCCAGAGGGGATAGCCATGCCACAACAATTCCTTCTCCATTCTTCTCTCAGGATTTTGGGCATGCACACACTCACACACACACACATACACACACACACACACACCCATGTGCCTGGTCTGAGTTTTAAGTTGCTGGGTCCAGGACTCAAACCGTGGTTGACTATGTTGGAGTCCAGTCATGTAACCATTACGCCATCTGCAGGTCTCTGCGGTGTGTTTTTCAAGCTACTGGGACTAAGATTTGAACCATGGTCAATCATGGGGTTTGGTTCCCTTAACCACTAGGCTATGAGGTTGGCCTTGCACACTTACTTTTTAAAATTAAGGTTATTTACTTCTTCCATGATGGGGAGAAGGGGAGAAAGAGAGAGAGAGAGATGGGGCCCTTCCCCCAGGATCTTCAAGTCATAATCTTCTCCAAGCCTCAGCCTTCTCGCATCATGAGCATGCACATGGGTACCATGTGGGTTTAGGGAGACCTCAGGATGTGAAACTGGTATCTTTTTTTTTTTTTTTTGAGAGGTTTTTGCTATAGGGTGTGTGCTTCCTGCCAGAAATAGAGAAATAGAAAGTGAGAAATCACTCCCCCCGCCCCGGGGGCAATGGCCACGCCACAATCCCTCCCTTCTCCTCCATTCTCCTCTCAGGATCTTGGGCACACACACACATGTGCCCAGTGTGAGTTTAAGCCACCGGGTCCAGGACTCGAACCATGGTCAACTACATGGGAGTCCAGTGACCTAGCCATTACTGCTGGTCCCTAAACTGGTATTTTCTTATGTGGGCCCAGTTGTGTTACTGATGTGCCACCACCTACTCCATTTTTTAAAATGCATATGTACATGCACATGTGTATTTAGTTCTGGAAAAGGATCAGAGTTGATTTTACACTCCACAAAGCCAAGCAGAACAGTGATTCCTAGGACAGTGCCCGTCAGAGACGACAATTATCAAAGTGAATGCGTGTATAAGCAATGTGTCAACCAGCAAGCACCTACCCAACCACTAGTGGCAAAAGCCAGGGAATACCCAGAATGAGATTTCACTTCTGTTCCGTTTTTGGCAATATACATGGCAGGTTTCAGTTAGGTTTCTTCTGGAGGATTTGCATGTGTGTCTGTGTGTCACACACTGTTGTCTATTCTTATGAAGTGGTGTGGGTTCCTTTTAGAGGGGCTGTGTTTGGGGAACCCAGATCCGAGGTAGAGAGGACTTCGGGAAATTCACAGAGGGTACTGCTCACTTTGTGCAGAAGAACAATCTATGAAGTAAGCTGGTCCACAAGTGGGCATGTGTGAGAATGATTACTCCTGAACACACGGAAACTGTGCTCGCGTAATTAGTGATCAGCAGAGAACAGAGACCATCATGGCTGATCGTGGGGAGAAGGTGCTTGTTGGCACAAAGTGATAAAGTGAGAGGTGAACCACAGACAAGATGAGGGGGACTCTCTTTCTTTCTTAGAGGACTCACGGCAAAGGTCTGCGCTCCAGAAGGCAGGTAGAAGAGCCGGATTCTGTGCCTTGGTAACAAATTAGAAGAAAAGAATGGGGGGACTTGGGACCTGCAGCGGATGAGCCTATAGGTAAACTATTAGGTGGGTTTTTCTATTAAGCAAGATCATCCTCCAGGAAGCTCCCATGAGGTACTTCCATGATGGGTCAGGCTTTTAGGAAAATAAATCTAACAGGCAGCGATGATCTCGGTCACTCAGATCAGTGATCAGATTGTGAAAAGGTGCTCAGTGATTGCTGAAGTAAATGGCCAGCAGCATGTGGGTGCACTTTCTCACCATGAGCCTCGCTGCTCACTGCCGGGGTCCTCAGGCTAAACAGCCTAGATTTCATCGCCTTTCATTCGGCCCCTGTTGATCCCCATTGCTAAGAGAACAGAATTATATGTCCAGGTCTTGTCTTTACTTGCCCCAAAGTTTATAATTCTGTAGTAGGTAAGATGGAAAATGAAGGGACCAGCAGTTAGCGTAATGGCTATGTCGCTGGACTCCCACATAGTCGACCGTGGTTCGAGTCCCGGACCTGGTGGCTTAAACTCACGCCAGGCGCGTGTGCGTGCGTGCGTGCCCAAGATCCCGAGAGGAGAATGGAGGAGAAGGGATTGTGGCGTGGCCATCCCCCCTGGGGGATGATTTCTCGCTTTCTGTCTCTCTGTCTTTCTCTGTCTGGCTAGCACACGTGTCTAATAGCAAAAACCTCTCAAAAAAAAAAAAGATGGAAAATGGAAACAAAGGAATTTGGCAAATATTAATAAGGGACTGATTGTGCTAGGCACTCTCCATAGGCTATGTTATTCATTCCACGTGGCAATTGTGACATTTTACAGATAAGAAAACTAAGACAAAGAAAGGCAAAGCTCGCCTAGCTCAGGAAGTCAGATCAGGCCTCAATCCTAGAATTATCTTTTTCCTTTACTTGTGTGTGAGAGAGAGACCTCTCAGTGGGGTGGTCACACCACAATTCTTTTTTCTCCAGTTCTCTCTCCCACTGAATTTTGGGGCAGGCACACACCCACACCCAGCATGTTTTCGAAATTGCTGGGCTGAGATGTAAACTGTGGCCGGCCATGTGGGATCCAGCTCTCAGTGCACAGGGCTCAACTGTAGCACTATGGGTCCGCCCAAAACTAGGAATAACTTGCCCCAGAATTCCTATTATTTCTTTCATGGAGCTTCCCCATGCTTCTCACATGGGCGCTTTATAAAATTCTCTCTGGATAGGTATGCAGATATGTAGCAGCATGCCACAGCAGGTAGGTGTGTGGACATGTAAGTAGCAAGGAGGAGCAAGTGTGTGTGCAGATGTTCAAGTAGCATGGCTGATCAGGTGGGTGTGCAGAGGTGCAGGTAGCACAGGAGAGCAAGTGGGTGTGCAAAGGTGCAGGTAGCATGGAGGAGTGGGTGGGTGTGCAGAGGGGCAGGTAGCATGGGGGAGTGAGTGGGTGTGCAAAGATGCAGGTATCATGGGGGAGTGGGTGGGTGTGCAGAGGGGCAGGTAGCATGGGGGAGGGAGTGGGTGTGCAAAGATGCAGGTAGTGCAGGGAGCAGGTGGGTGTGTAGAGGTGCAGGTAGCATGGGGAGCAGGTGGATGTGCAGAGGTGCAGGTATCATGGGGGAGTGGGTGGGTGTGCAGAGGTGCAGGTAGTGCAGGGAGCAGGTGGGTGTGCAGAGGTGCAGATAGCATGGGGGGAGTGAGTGGGTGTGCAAAGGTGCAGGTAGCATGGGGGAGCAAGTGGGTGTGCAGAGGTGCAGGTAGTGCAGGGAGCAGGTGGGTGTGCAGAGGTGCAGGTAGCACGGGGAGCAGTGGGTGGGCAGAGGTGCAGGTAGCATGGGGGAGCGAGTGGGTGTGCAAAGGTACAGGTAGCATGAGAGAGTGGGTGGTTGTGTAGAGGTGCAGGTAGTGTGGGGAGCAAGTGAGTGTGCAGAGGTGCGAGTGGCACAGGAAAGCAGGAGGAAAGGCTGGAAACATCTCAAGGAATCCTCATCTGCTGCCCTTCCCACCTTTGCCTCCCTCTCCCATCCCCCCCCGCAATCTCCTGCCTCCGAGAAAGAAGTCACAACAAGGGATTTGTCTATTGAGATCAAACCAGTGATCCATCCAGCTCTGTTTCCTGCTTCTTGAGTTTGGCTGAGTCATGACACTTGAGCAGGAGGCAGAAGGCATGGCAGCCCCTTAGGCCAGCAAACAATATTGCATATTGTAAGTGGGATGAAAACATTCCGGCTGACCCCAGGCCCATGTGTGCCCTAAAGCAGCAGATTTAATGAAGCAAATGGCCAGGTGAGGTCACAGACCAAATTCCAGGCATGTTTTGCCCACACTGGCTTGAATGGTTTCTTTGCATCTCACTGTCAGATTTATAGACACATCTGAATCTCATTTTTAAAATTCCAGCCTCTGGGCTTTGATATATTCCTTTCTAATACTCTTCTGCAGTGGCCTGAGGAGTGAGAAGGACATTTGCATCTGCTCTGCAATTAAGAGGAACAGAAGAGAAAAATTTTAACAATCTCTAAAATTAGTTTAATGTTTGTTACATTGGAATCTTATGGTATA
>NW_006159436.1:1872444-1887101 GCF_000334495.1 Tupaia belangeri chinensis | reverse complement strand
AAAGAAAGGACAGGGTTTTTTTTTATACGAATTATTTTATTTATTATTGTTATTTTAAAATTTTCTATAAGACGGATGTGCTCACCAGAGAGAGATAGAGAGAGAGGAAAAGTGAGAAAGCAAGCCACCAGGTCTGGGACTTGACCTGTAGTTGACCATGTGGGAGTCCAGGGCCTTAACCATCACACCACCTGTTGGCCCCAAGGACAATTTGTTTCAAGATGTTTTCTTACTTCAGATGGAGTTGGCTTATATCCACCACCCTGTTTCATATTATCCTTACATTATTTCCCCACTGCTTACATATGATCAGTGCTGAAAAAAGGAAGTAAGATCTTACACCCTCACCAGGGCTGACAGTTCACCAACAAGGCAGATCACAAGGGCTGTGTCAGTGGCAGGACTGGCAGATTCTGGGTCAGGAGCAGGAGCTCGAAGGACCTGCTGTCCCTGAGGCACTCAGCTCTGGTTCTGAGGGTGACTGTCTTAGACCATGAGTGAAATACAGTGAGCCAAGCCAGATGTGGGACTCACATGGTTATCAAAGATGTAGTCCAGAACCCACCCCAAATCTGTGTGGACTGATGTTCTATGCCACAGGTCCTGATGGTGGCCACACCAGTAGTTCTCACTTTACTTCCTCTGGTACATACAGCGGGGCAAGTCGGGGTCCCCTGCCACCTGTGTGCCCACTGGGTCCAGGCAAGTAGATGCAATTATGGAACTGAGTCTCTCTCTCTCTTTTTCTTGTTTAAACTTTCCCCTACTCCTTTCTTGCCTAGTGGATGAATTTTGGCCCACTCCTTTCACCTCTTTTGTGCTCCTTTTTTTCTTTTTCCTTTTTTTTTTTTTTTTGTGAGGTTGAATGAAATCTGGCCCACTGGAGCTCTGCAGAGCTGGCTCAAAGAGGAGCAACATCCCCTCTTCCTCTTAGCCCCTCTTGCCTTTTTAATGATATTTGAACACAAAAAGTAGATGCCAGAATTTTGACCAGAACTTTTCTCAGATTACCAGGGTCACAATACAACAGGGAAATTTCAGAGCAATGCTCTGAGTGAGTCAGTGTTCAAGCCCCTCCTTGAGAGCTGACATGGGTGTGCAGACTCTCATCTGCCTGCGTGTATCTGGAATGGGACTGAGCCCAGAGGTAGCCCGTGGGGTTGAGAAAAAGGGACGATTTGCCTTCGGAGTGGTGGTCAAGAGTTCAAGCTGATTACATTGGCATTTTTCTTTGGAAAGTTGCAAAGCATTGACATTAAAATATCCTCCCTGTGAATTGAGAATTTTACTATAACAGGGGTAAAGAACGTTAATGAGGAGCACAGTACTCTGGTCGCTGCTTTAATGACGCAGTGAAGGGGTCCCAGACTCCAGGCTTATCTGCCATTAGGCATCTTTGAGCTGGCAGGAGGAGCAAAGTGACAAGAATCACCCTGGAAATGATTGAGTTTCTCAAGCAGCCTGTGTTATTTTAATTAGACCGGGATATTGAGAACATGGTGCATTGATAAACTGGAGAAATAATGAAGGTTGTTTCTTCTCCCTCATCTCTTCCCACCCCCTTCAAATGAAGCAATTATTTCCCTGACCTCAGGAACTGCATTTCAAAGAGGTCTGAAGACAGGCTTAGACCTGCTGCTCTGGTGAATTCGGTGGTGCCCAATTACTGACCTCGGGAGTCAGCATTCTGAAGATTAGAGTCACGGGGAGTTTGCTTCACAGACTCACTTCTAATAATATACCTTCCATGCAGACACCATTAACCTGCCTTTTCCAGTTAGCCAATAACAAACGCCTAAGGGCAAAATTGTTATCAGCTCTCTGGGGGTCAAGGCCTTGGCTCTAATTAGAAACAGAGGCATCTGCAAGCGAAAGTAATGAAAGCACCCAGTGAGTAAAAGCTGGTGGTGTAGGAGGCAAGGTGAGGAGTCACCAGGTCCTGAGACATGTAAGAGGAACAAATCTTTGTTGCTGAAAGAATCACAGCTCATTTAGGCTATCCAGCATCTTAAAATGTAGCTCTTGTTTTCCCTGTAAGTTTTATTTCGATAAATGGGGCAAGTGATATCATTCACATGGGTCTTATGTAAATGTTATGGAAGACATAGTGAATTCTTTTGCTTGTCTGTGAACCTGGAGAGCTTAATGATTTAGCTGAATTAAGCAACCATTTACTGAGATATTGCCTGCTTAACACTGTGTGTGGGAGGATGGCCCTTTCCATGAGGCTCCCTGAGGGAATTGAGCCTGAAGCATCTGTAGGGCCTTTCAGCATCTTTCCTGTACATCTAGACTGATACCAGCTATGGTCCACCCATAGGAAGACTGAGACAACAGCCATTCATTTTATGTAGGGCTTAATTCTCTCATGCAACTGCTACTGATAAGGGCTGCACCATAGATACAATTCCTGATCTCTCCCTGGTCCTTTTCTAATCAGGGGATCAGGCAATGAGTCCAGTGACAGATAGTAAAGCCTGGAAGAGGGGAGTATGTTGCTGTGGGAGCATACAGAAGAAGCAGCTCCTTTGGTCAGGGAGCATAAGACAGTCAAGAAAAGACTTTCTAAGGGAGCGACATTCAGTTTCCCATCTGGAAGAAGAGTTGGAGCTGGTCAGAAGAGGGGGAAAGATGTGTCTGGGCAGAGGGGTGTGTGACAGGATGAGTAAAGGCCTCCAAGGAGACTGAGGGAGGCTGTTCCTGAGTGGGCATTTTGATGACCAGTGACTCCTCAGCATTCAACACAGAGTCTTTTTATTTTCTTCATTTCCTTTTTTCTCCCCATTTAAAAAATTTGTTATGATTCATTATTTATTTTCAATTATTGCACATACCTATAGTGTGTGCTATGGTTTTTCAAAGTATGTATGCAGTACATAACAACCAGACCAAAGCTATTACCATATACATCATTTTCAATTAGAGGACTTTACATTCCTGTGTCTGTTAACTGTTTCTTCCCTTTGCCTTTCCCATTCACCCTTTGAAATCCACTCCCCATCCTTACACTCTCTGGTATCTACACTATTCCTCCCTACTATCATATCTTCAAATCTTTCCATTTCCACCATAGAGTACAGATATTTGGTATGTATGTGTATATTGAGGAGGATATACAGTGTTTGTCTTTCAAAAATCTATTGTGCTTCGCTTAGCATTAAATCTTCTAGATTCATCCAGTTTGAATCAAATGACAGGGTCTCATTGTGGTTTACGGCTGAGAGGTATTCTGTAGCATATATGTATCACAACTTTTCAACCCACTCACCAGTTTCTGGGCACTTAGGTTGAGTCCATGTCTCAGTAATTATGAATAATACTGGAATACACATGGAAGCATCCCAGAGTCTTTTCAGCATGACACAAGAGATGTATCAAGATACTTCTTGACTGAATTAACAAAGAAAGAAAAGAAGTTTGGAACAAAATGTTGTTGTGGGTGGTGAACAGGCAAATGGGCATGGTGGGAAAGGACTGGGGAAGGGACAGCTTGGGAAATGTTCATAGGAACGTCATCATTCACCTAAAATTAATTGGGTTTCATCTTCAAGGTACCTGGTGGCTGTTAAAGGGTAGTGAGACTGATTATGTAGCATCTTAGTCAAGTGTCAGAAATGTGCAAGGACATGTAAGGGCACTAATCTTTACTGAAGAGCGAGTTTTGCAATTAACTGACAATAAATAGGCACCCAGTCTGGAGGTTGCTGACCTATGTAGAGTCTACTGCTGGTGAGAGTCCTGAAGTTTCCTTTTCTCTCTGGGCTCTATTTTCTTTTCCAACATTTCTTGACCTTCTGTATCACTCTATCATTCCCACAGGACCCTTTCCATGCCTGGTGGGTAGCATCAGACCCTGCAGTGGTTTTCAACACTTAATCAAACGTAGAACCCTTGTTGCCAATGGAATCTGACCCAGGGACAGCACCCAAGCAGTGCCATGTGACTGAGGTTGACCCCATGGTTTTGTGGTTTGAGAGAAAGGCCCAGTGTAACTTTGATGTGTTATGCTCAAGATCTTTATTTAACTTTGTGTGATTCTATATCCATTCTTTTGCCATATGTCATCTTCTCAAATGTCCCAAGTAGTTAAAGTTATTACTAATATGAATTGGTTAGTTTTACTTTAAATATTTATTTGTTAATGAAAGAAATATAGTTCCAAGTTTTTGTTTGTTTGTTTTCATTGTGGGGCTTCATTTTCTCTCCAATGATCAGAAATCTGGGTTTTTGTAACACTCACACCACATTTCTTCCTTTTCTTATATTCCAGTGTATGTGAGGACTTAGAGAATAGTTTTTAAACTGGACCCTCTAAGAGGCAGATATGTCCCAGAGGGTGGGAAAGGACTGAGGAGGACACGCTTCTGCTTTAACCTCAGTCACTTGGTGCTACTTGGGTGCTGCCCGAAGTTTTGCAATTAGCTGATGACAAATAGGCACCAAGTTTAAGTTTGGAGGCTGGTGATCCATGTAGAGTCTATCTCTGATGGGAGTCCTGAAGTTTCCAGAGTCAAATTCCATTGGCATCAAGGATTCCACATTGATCAATGTTAATCACTGCTCAAGAGAGCAGCTCAAGGTTGACACCCTACAAATGGGCAAGGTACCCCTAACTTTCAAGACCACAGTATTAGTCCATTATTGTGTTGCCAAATGGAAATCCCTGATACTGGGTGATTTATAAAGGACAGAGATTTATAAAGGATAGAGATTTATTTTGCTCATGATATAAAGGATAGAGATTTATTTTGCTATCTGGATAATCTAATAGCATCGGCTGGGGTTTTGGGGGTTTTTTCTAAGAGAGCAGCTCAAGGTTGACACCCTACAAATGGGCAAGGTACCCCTAACTTTCAAGACCACAGTATTAGTCCATTATTGTGTTGCCAAATGGAAATCCCTGATACTGGGTGATTTATAAAGGACAGAGATTTATAAAGGATAGAGATTTATTTTGCTCATGATCCTGCTATCTGGATAATCTAATAGCATCGGCTGGCTTCTGGTGCTATGTCACAACATGGCTCTCAGAAGCAGGAAGGAAGGTGGGCACATATGGAGAGAGAGCACAACCTGCAGGCAGGTCTTACTTTTACATAGTAACAATCCATTTTGGGGAGAACTAGCCTCTTCCTAAGAACTCGCTTCCTCTTTGAGATAGCATTAATTCATTCATGAAGGTGATGCTTCTATGATCCAAGCACCACTCCCCTTGGCCTCAGTTCTTAAAGTTCTTACCACCTCCGAATATCATTACCTTGGGGGCCAAATCCCAACGCATGACTATTTGGGGAGACAAACCATGTTCACCCTATAGCAATTACTGAGTGCCTTGTCTTCAGCTCTCGATTAGAGGGAAAGTAGCCATGAGGCTTGTGATTAATCCTGCTAAATATAAGGACCTGTCATAATGCTTCAGCTGTCCTTTGGAATCCTCATGACAAACCCCTAAGAGATGTAAGAGGTGAATCTAAGGAAGGGAGCTAAGCAGCAGTCATGAGCATCTGCTAGGTAAGGGCTCTTTGCTGAAAGCTTCACGTGTGTGATTTCTACTTCTCTTAGAAACTGTAGGAGAGGGACCAGCAGTTAGTGTAATGGCTATGTTGCTGAACTCCCATGTAGCCAACCGTGGTTCAAGTCCTGGACCTGGTGGCTTAAACTCACGCCGGGCGCGTGTGCATATGTACCTAAGATCCTAAAAGGAGAATGGAGGAAAAGGGATTGCGGTGTGGCCATCCCCCATGGGGAGTGATTTCTCACTTTCTGTCTTTCTGTCTCTCTCTGTTTTTCTGGCGAGTGCATGCGCCCTATAGCAAAAACCTCTCAAAAAAACAGAACAAAATAAAACTTCAGGAGAAAGATTTGGGAAAGAAGAGAAACATTATCAGTTCTAAGTTCAAGTAGTTCATAATAGAAAACAGATAAGTCAGAAAAGCTTGGCCTAAAATTTCTTAAGTTGAAGTGATTATTGATTGGAAGGGTTGCATTAGAAGCATTATCTCCAAATGTCCCAACTTGTCATTGGTAGGATAATTGACAGCAGATGCTATAAAATATATTGTGGACATTCTAGAATTGAAACTTTCCAATTTTCGTCCATAGATTATCACCTGGGAACTTAATGAAAATATGAATTATAGGACCAGCAGTTAGTGTAATGGCTATGTCACTGGACTCCCATGTAGTCGACCACAGTTCGAGTCCCGGACCTGGTGGCTTAAAACTCACACCAGTCACATGCGCATGCATGCCCAAGATCCCGAGAGGATAATGGAGGAGAAGAAATTGCGGCGTGGCCATCCCCCCTGGAGGATGATTTCTCACTTTCTGTCTCTCTGTCTCTCTGTGTCTCTCTGGCTAGCGCACGCGCCCTATAGCAAAAATCTCTCCAAAAAAAAAATAGTATGAATTTTGGGCCAGTTGGTGGTGTGGTAGTTAAGAAAACTGGATCCTACATGGGTATGTGGTTTGAGTACTGACCCAATATCTTGAAAAACATACTGGGTGCACATGTGTGTGTTCTCAAAATCCTGAGAGGAGAATGGAAGAGAATGGAGGAGAAGGGATTGTGGCATGGCGAACTCCTAAAGAGGAGGGGTACTTTCTCATTTTCTTTTTCTGTAGTACTTGATTTTTTTTTTTTAAGAGAGGTTTTTGCTATAAGGCAGATGCACTCGCCAGAAAGAGAGAGAGACAGAGAGACAGAAAGTGAGAAATCACCTCCCCGGGGGGGATGGCCATGCTACAATCCCTTCTCCTCCATTCTCCTTGAGATCTTAGGCATGCATGTATACATGCCTGGCGTGTATTTAAGCCACTGGTTCCAGGACTTGAACCGTGGTTGACTACATGGTGTGGGAGGCTGCGCACCAGCGAATATTGCTGGTCTCTCAGAGAGCAAACAATTACACGATGATAAAGTCCATGATTGGCTCCCCTTCAAAACCTCACCTTCAAAACCATACTCTGATTGGCCACTTCCCATAGCAAATTGGTGAGCTTAGAATCCTTCAGATTTGCATATCCAGCACCTCATGATTGGTCCACAAAAGCAACCAATCATAGCCCATCTTTTACAATTCTTCATTCAACCAATCACTGCCCATCAACATGTATATAATCACAATCCCTGGCCCACAATCGCCAGATGACTCTGGAGACCCTGAAGAGTTGTGACACTGTGTCATCTCCGTGCTGCCCACAATAAACAAACGGACAACTCTGAAGAGTTGTAACACTGCGTCATCTCCATGTTGTAATACTACGTTGTTCATCCCGTCTCTCACTCCTTCCCTCAGGAAACCTGTTCAACTGTCCCCCAGGTCGGGACAACATGGGAGTCCAGCGACATAGCCATTACACCAACTGCTGGTCCCATTGAATATTGCAATATTAAAGAATTTGCAAATATTGCAAGAGCATATGCCCTATAGCAAATGTAAAATATACATACATATATAATATGTATATATGTATATGCACCCACACCCACACCCACACACACCCATACAAATGTAAATATATATATATATATATATGTATGGGTGTTTGTTTTGTGTGTGTGTGTGTACTTTCTGTTACCACCTGTGCAATACTTATTCAATAGGCTTGGAGCGGGGTCTATGAAGGAGCATTTTATTATAAAGGTGAGATGTACTGATAGATTTTATAGATAGGAAGGTAAAAAAAACATTGTCCAACCTGGAACCTGGCTTTACTCGAATCATTTGCATGAGAAAAAAAATGCAACTGTTAATAAATACGGAAAGTAAGGTCTCTGAATTGAGCCACTCTTGGTTATTCTACTGTGAAAAATTGATAAGTGTGGCTGGAATTCTTCAAGACAGTACAATACAAGAGAAGGCTTCAAAAAGTTTGTATAAAAATGGAATTAAAATGTAAATTTTTTTGGTACAAAAAGATTCTGAAATCCATGAATAGTTTTTTCATAATATGCATTGTTTATGAACTTTTGAAGACCCTTTACATATTTAGCTTATGTTAGCATAATAGAAATGTTCTTCCTTCTGTGGGTATTTCTCTAAGAAGCTACGATGTTTGATGGTAAGTAGTTAAACATTCTTCACAACTGATCATTTTATGAAGTGTATCTGTGTCCATATAATTAATTCAGCTTTGCAAACATATTTCCTAAATCGATATGTCTGAAGACCATCTGGGCAGATTCCTTTTTTGCAGGCAGGAGCACTCCTACCCTCGTGCCTTTGTTCATTTCTTTAGCATACCCTCTTCACCCTGTCAGATCTCACTGATCTTCAAAGGCTAATTGCAGATGTCATGCCCTCCTAAGCATTTCCTGGTTTGCCTCTTTTACTTCCCTTTTCTTGCATAGTCAGATGTGATTTGTATCATTTTGAACCCACGAAACTCATGTTTGGCATTCTGTAACAGTGCATATTTTTTATTTGTTGTCTGTTTTTATTGCTTTATTAAATTACAAAAATGCTTATTACAATATTTGAATATTACACAAGTATATGGAATCAAAAGCGAAGTCTTTTTCTTTCACATTAGTCCAACTCTCAACTATAAAACTTTTTTTTTCACTATAGAACTTTAAAAAATATATTTGTAGACCAGCCCAGGGCATGTTGGTTAGGGTGACTAGATCTCACATGGCTGACTGCATGGTTCAAGTCCCAGATCTGGCAGCTTGACAAGCACACTGGGCCTATGTGCATGCATGTCCAAAATCCTGAAAGGAGGAAGAAATGGGAAGTGATTGTGGCATGACAGTTCCCATGGAGGTGCTTTCTCACTTTAACTCTCTCTCTCTCTCTGTCTCTTTCTACTGAGAGCATGCATCCCCTGATAAAATAAAAAAAAAGTATTTGCAATCAGCATCTATGTACCTACTTCTTCCTCCTACACACACACACACACACTTACTGTAATTTCTTGGAAAGGCTAATCCATAATAAAGTAAGCTTCTGGTCAGTTTCTCCAGTGAATGTATAGAATTCCAAAGAACATTCAATCCATCCTTTAATTTGTATTTAGCACTGTGATGCTTTACATAGAGAAATTCATGAGTAGATTTCCTAGTCCATTCAACTTGTCCTGATGGCTGTGATGACACAAGGCATTAATTCCAGGTTCGTCAGGTACTCCATGTGCATATCCCCACAATCAGCAACGGAAGAGGACCTGGACTGCCCTCTTGCTCTCACACCCCTGCCCTTGCCTTTTGATCCCTTTTGTCCCTCTCATACAGGGTGTGGAAAACCTTTTCTGTTTAAAGCCAGAGAATAAGTATGTTAGACTTCTGGGCCATATGGTCTCTGTTGAAGAGTAGACTCTGTCATGGTCTTACCAAGTAGCCATAGACAATACCTAAATGAATAAATATGTCTGCTTTCCAATGAAACCTTATTTATGGACACTGAAATGTGAATTTCATATCATTTTTGTGTGTTACAAAATGTTGTTCTTATTCTTTTTTATTTTTTCAAAACATTTAAACATATAAAAACAATTTCTAGCTTGCAGACCATGAAAAAACAGGTAGCAGATTAATTTGGCCCACAGATCATAGTTGCCAACCCCTGCTACCCCTAGACTCTCACTTCCCTCTGTATCTAGTTTTTGATGAAGATAACAATAATTTCTATTCTCCCTGTTAGAGGTGGAGTAGTTGAATGGATCTTCAGGTTCTGAGGTTGGAGCTAAGAAGACAAAAGAGGCTCTCAGATTTCTCTGGGCTTCAGGTAAATACCTGAAAGGCAACAAGAAAAAAAAGATAGCATTTGATCTTCCAAGCATTACCTTTCTGCTAATCCATGTCTTTATTTTTATAGGTCTAAGAGTGTTTCCATACTAGTCTGGAGTTATAACATCATCTTTTATTGTATCTATTTTATTCCCTTTATTCTATTAGCTTCCTGAAAGTAAGGGCTTTGAACATCTTACTTCATTGTCTTTGCATCATCCATCTAAATAACTGCTACAAATTCAGTGGTCAAACCTTTTGAAATGAATTGCTCTTGATAATTTCTATCAACCCTACATTTCTCAACCAATGGTCTTTTTCTTCATTCTGCCCATTTCTACTTCTTTCTGCTATTCCCCATATACATTAGTAAATAGAAGACAATGAGAATTTATCTTTAAAATCCTTTTACAAACATAGACTACCTTGGAAATCAAACAGAAATGGGGTAGAATTGAGGGAAGACATATTTACCTGTCTTGATGTGTCATCTTGATTTTCATCTCTTTTCTTATGTCACAAGGCATGAGTCATTGATTATGGAGGTTGTAAATTTTTCCCTTGGTATCCTGTGAGAAGCCTAAACATAGTAGATTTGTTCAGATTGTCTAAAAAGTTCAATGCTCTCGGGCACTTATGTAAAGTTAGCAATAAGAGTCTGCCTGCATTTTGTTTGAGTGTGTCTTTCCTTGTGACCAAGTATATCTAACCTTTATGACTGCTAACTCCACCCCACTCCTGCCCTCTCTGCCTTTCTTGAAGACAGCTGTTGAATTCTTAGTAGACACGGAGTCTTTTCTTTTCTTTTCTTTTTTTTTTTAATTCCTTATGTTTGAGTTTTCAGTACCCCTGGAGAAAAGTATATTGGTCAAATGGCAGTGGGAAGGAGACTGGTTGGAGTGAAACATCTTCCAGAAAGTTAAAACATACTTTTGATTCTGGAATCTAAGCTAACACATTGGGGTCTTCAATTTGCAAATTTTTCCCTGGTCAAAAAATTAAATGTCTAACAAGCCTACAAATACACTCAGTGGCCATATTAAAGTTCTCATAAATCATTTATATGATGCAAAGTAAACATGCCTGGCTCTTTGTATTTTAGTTCTTTGACAGAAAGCTCCATTCCAGCTGGCCTCACATCCGCGTGGGTGTTTTTCTCAAACACTCAAGTTCCTAAATGATTCAAAAAATTTTTTTCAATGAATATCTAACTCTCTGTCCTCTGTACCATCAACATGTGGCCTACATGGGCAATTTAGAAGTGTGCTTTTCTATCTCTGGCAGCTGTTAGTCTGACTACTCATTAGCTAGAGAATAAATATGTGCTATCTTTATCTACAAAAAACCTTTTGTGGATGTATGAGGGGTCTTTGAAAAGTTCATGAAAATATGTATATTATAGAAAAACTATGCATGGATTTCAAATTATTTTTGTACCCACATAAATTCATACACTAATTTCATTTGCCCCCAATTTTTTGAAGTCCTCTTGTATTTCCAAGAAATCATGGTCATCTTCTCTACGAGAGGTGTCAATTATGCTACTGTAAAAACTTGGCAAAGTACAGCCATATCAGCGTTTGTCTGGCTCACTAGCCCAGGATTGTTTTAAAATTAGTTTTAAAAAGTCAAAAGAATGATATTGAGCAATGTGTGACATGTTTGTAAGATGCACGCTTCAGTGTTCATAAATAAACTTTTGTTGGATCACAGCAGGGCCCATTTGTTTGCATGTTATCTATTTGTAATTTTTTAAAGAAATTATTTTATTTGACTTTATTTATTCATTTTAATTTGACCAGAGAGGGACAGAGACAGAAAGAGAGAGAAAGAAAGTGAGAAAGCAAGCCACCAGGTCTGGGACTTGAACCATGGTCAACCATGTGGGAGTCCAGCACCCTTATCACCACACCACCTGCCGGCCCATTTACATGTTATCTAGAGATGCTTTTGGGCTACAATAGCAGGGTTGAGTCCAATAGCAGAAACTTCCATATGACCCACAAAGCCCTTTAAAGAGATATTTTAATCTGGTTAAAAACATGGGCTTTGGGCTATACTTTCTGGTTTGAATTCTCTTTTTGGCACTTATATTATAAAGCATGTAAGTTTTTTTACTTATAGAATATTTTCTTTTCTGTAAAATATGGTCTGCTTTATTGTTTTCTTGTGAGACCTGACGGGCATCGAGTTTAAGCTTCTCCAGGTTGACTACCCCACCAAATGTCACTGCTTCAAGTGTGAGAATTCTGTTCCTTCCCAGTCAAGATCCAAATTTTCAAATAAGAGATTTTGCGAAGTTCTGGATTTAGGTGTTTGGATTCAGCAAACAACTGCATCAGTCTTTTGGCTTTAGGTTTTCCATCACTTCAAATCTCTGATGATAGAAAAAACGTTTAGCACTCACAAAAAAGCCATGTGTTATTGCTGTTGTCACTGCTGTTGTGTCCATGCCTGGTGGGCATGCTGAGATTTGAGCTTGTATTCTATAGCTTTCATTTATCCCTGCGTGTTTAGAAGCCACTCTCAATGTTCATGTGGTTCATTTCTAGCTCTCTGAGACTAAGGACAGGACATATGGACTGACTCCCAGCTCTCCCGGACCCCAGGTAGGACGCATTGGCTGACTCCCAGCTCTCCCGGACCCCAGGTAGGACGCATTGGCTGACTCCCAGCTCTCCCGGACCCCAGGTAGGACGCATTGGCTGACTCCCAGCTCTCTTGGACCCCAGGTAGGACGCATTGGCTGACTCCCAGCTCTCCTGGACCCCAGGTAGGATGCATTGGCTGACTCTCATCTCTCTTAGACCTCTGGTTAGCACATGGATTCTGGATAGGAACCCTTTCTTTGTGCTCCCATTACAGCATGATGACCAAGTTTCTTCCCTCACACTCTTTGGCTAAGTTAGCAGGTGTGATTGTTTGCTTATACACAACAGAAATCCAGTCTGGCAAAAGAAAGAATCCTTACTGGAAGGATTCTAAATGATGAACAAAATTGGAGGAAGAAATAAAGAGCTGCTCACCAGTTCTCGACACAAAACCAGGAAAATTATGGGGATCCGAACGCACAGACCTCATAGATGTCTTTTCAAGATGTTGCTCCAAGGTGACTCCCTTCATTACTATCATCCCTGTAGCTTGATTTACAATTCTAGGCTCTAAAAAAGCAAATATAATGGACCTTTCCTGCTGTCAGGAGGGAGGATCTTATCAGTGAAGTCCCTTTAGCATCACAATGAGTGGGTAAAATGGTTTAAAATAACCTCAGTCTCACTCTGAATTTGCCCTTTTTGTTTTTTTTTTTTAAAGAATTCTTTTTTTTTTTTTTTTAAGAATTATTTAATTATTTATTTATTATTGTTATTATTTTTCACATGAATTTTGATTTTGCCAAAGATAGAGAGAGAGAGAGAGAGAGGGAGGGTGAGAAAGCAAGCCACCAGGTCCAGAACTTGAACCATGGTCAGCCATGTGGGAATTCCAACACCTTAACCACCATGCCACCTGCTGGCCCTGAACTTGCCTTTTTTGGTAGTGGTGGTGATGCTGGATTGAGTGGGGGAAGGAAAAATATTACTTAAATTTTCTCTGATCCTCAGTTATCTTAGGTACAAAAGTCATTTTACTGTATTTTGAAGATTAAATGAAGTAATATATGGAAAATTTTAAAAAACAAGTAAGTAATAAAAACTAACACGTGGAACGTGGCCTTGCTTTGCACAGCAGTGAGTGGGCAGTGACTGGCCAGTATTGTCCTAATTATTGCTCTCTGCATTGGTTCCCTTGTATAATCATGTTTTCTCATCAAATGCTGTGCCTCACCTTTAGAACTCATAATCTAGGAGCGCGTTTTTTTGCCCTGGCTTAAGCGACAGCAAAAATTGTACTACAGGATAAAAGGAGAAATCATTCATTACTCTTTAAGCAAATTGTTTAGGTCTGTGTCAGGGATATTTGTACACTAGGCCAGTAACTGTTTCCTAAATTATTTAAGTGTTGGATCAAGATATCTTCTAGGACAAGCCTGTGTCTTCTTCATTTTGTTAAAATTCAGTTCAATTAACTTATTTTTAAGTCGATTAAGCACCTACGACACAAAGCTCTGTGGTGGGGGAGGGGAGTCATACAAAGGAAATACTGTAAGAGTGAAGACCTTGTCAACCATTGGCATGAAGGAGGGGCTGGTGTTCACCGGAAGCAGTTGGAAGGCAGCTGGTTCTGGAGGGTCACTGGGCTACAGACACGGGTTATAGATCTCAGTCAGTATGATAATGTTCTGTGGCTCTGTCTGAATATGACGTATGGAGAAGATGCTATTATGCTGTGTCAACTGACATATGCAGTATAAGTGTATTTTACTAATGTACACTGTCTTTACAAGCCAAACTATGGGCAAGAAAAATGAATCCCCAGCTAGTTATCTTTCTGTGAATTTTGCAATGCAGAGATTTCATACATTTAAGAATCTTGACCTCAGACCTAGCCTATGAGTCACTTTAGAGAACAAGAGTAAGTTAACCAGTGAACATACATGCCAGCAGAAAAGTATCTCTAGGTTTCTCCCCATGTTCCTTCTCAAGACCATTGGTTTTAAAAACCTGTGACTTATGAGAACATTTGGTTTATCTTTTTACTCTAAATATTAGGCTTGCTCTAAGCAAGTGTAGTATCTTCTAATAGTATCATATAGATAAGCTTTAACTTATTCCTCTCTTTATGTTTTTTAATCTTAGGGATTACTAAAGATTTCCTTTTTGTGGAACCAGTTAAATTATTTTATGATTTAAAAATTTTCACCAATAAAATCACTGTACTATTCATGATAGTGTTTTCTGAGGGAGTTCATGTACCTCCAGTCTGAAGTAATAAGCATCATTTTTCAAGCACCTTATGGTAGGTATTTTGATTATTTGTTGCTGTGGAG
>NW_006159436.1:1871739-1872413 GCF_000334495.1 Tupaia belangeri chinensis | reverse complement strand
CAGCTTCTGTTTTGTTAACTGCCTTTTGGGTCAGGACTTTGTGAGGGCTTGGCTGGGTCTCTGCTCCACATGGTGTCAGTTGGGGCAGCAGGGGAATTCCAAGATAGCTTTTCGCTCATATCTGACTCTGCCATGCTCCCTGGCTTCTGTCCCTCCGCATGGCATTTCATCCTCCAGGGTCTTGCCATATGACTTGGACTTCTCACAGCAAGGCCATCTCAGGGTGGCTGTGCATGCATGGGAGCTGGCTTCTAGGAGGCCTAAGTGCAAACTTCCGGGTCAGTTAAGGGCTATGCCTAGCACTGGTGTAACATCACTTCCTCCATCTTCTCCTGGTCAGAGCAGACTCATGGTATGCCTGGGTGCATGGAGGTGGAGAAATAGATGCCACTTCTGGAGGAGTGCCAAAGTCACATAGAAGATGAGCACATCTTTGGGATAGGAGTCATCTTTAGAAAATACAGGCTGCCCCATTAGGACATGTTGTAAATATTCTCCATGGATTGCATTCATTTTAAAAAAAGATTTATTCTACTTGTGATAGAGAGCACATGCACACTCACACAAGAGAGAGAAAGAGATGGATCAAGAGAGAGAGAGAGAGAGAGAGAGAGAGAGAGAGAGAAGCATCCTCAACAGGGTCAGATGGCACTATGATCCCATCCCCCCCACCC
>NW_006159436.1:1820620-1865752 GCF_000334495.1 Tupaia belangeri chinensis | reverse complement strand
CCACCCCCCCACCCGTCCTCCAGCTCGTCTGTCTTGGGCATGCATACCTAGTATGTTTCAGGCTGCCCAGGCAGGGGGTCTGGACCTGTGCTCAGCCGTGTGCCTTTCAGTATTGCAGTTCAGTGCACTACCAGCCCGGTCACAGAGGTCGGCCAAATTGCACTCATTTAAACCTTTCAATACCTATATGAAGTCAGCACTGTTATCACTACCACTTTGCAGATAACAAAACGGAACCTGTGCAGCTAAGTAACTGGTCCAAAGGGTACTCAGCTATTGAGTGGTATATTTTCTTAAATAGTGAAGAACCTGATTTCTGGGCCCAAACTTTTTACCGTTATGTTTTCTTGCCTGTCACACTGGGTGTGTTAAGCCTGAACCCATACCTGCTCTTGAATAAGAAGACTTAGTTGTTGTTTTAAAGCTTCTTCATATACAAGACACTTCCATGCAGAATACTGAGCTGGGACACAGGTGGAAATACAACATGAGTCAACTTTTCTCTTTCAAGAAGGTGACCTCTTGTTCTGACATCTACACCAATATGCTAGACAAGCTGCTCAACCCTTCTGGATCTTTGCATCAATAAAACTAGGAGTAAAGCTACTCACCTGAAAGTGTCTCTGTGAGGATTAAACCTGAGTATGGCTGACCACAGCCTGGACAGGAGATGTTCGGTAATGGTTGCGAACTAAAGCATGTGAATCCAGGGGCCGCATAGATGCTGATTTCCTTTCTATTCCCCTGAGATAAACCCTCTGGTGGGAGAGGTGGTGCTCACCCTGTGATTCTCTTCATTGCAAACTGGCTCTGAGTTCAGACCCTGATGAACTTCTCCCAGACTATGTTATCTCTTTACTTTCTCCTAGTATTATACTATATTAATTCAGGGGCCAGCAAGTGGTGTGGTGGTTAAGGTGCTGGACTCCCACATGGCTGACCACAGTTCAAGTCCTGGTCCTGGCAGCTTGCTTTCTTACTTTCCCTCTCTCTCTCTCTGTCTCTCTCTGGTGAGTACACATGCCTTATAGCAAATGTAAAAAAAATAATAAATTAATTTAAATAAATAATTCTTTAAAAAACCAGTCAATTCAAAGGCTTCACATTCTAGCATATATACAGAATACTGTAGTAAATACCCTTGTAAGTGTATGTTGGCGCCTTTGTTTATCTGTCTATAAAGTGATTTGCAGAGTTGAAAGGTATGCATATTTGCAAATGTGATCAATTCTGCCAAATGCCCTCCTGTAGCCTTTTATCAATTTATAATCCTCCAACAATGTACCGAGAGGTCTGTTTTTCATCTCTTTGCCAGCAGTGTGATTTAAAGCTCTTTGATCTTTGCTAAATTAGTCAGTGAATTATAGTATCTCACTGTATTATAATTAACACTTCTCTTATTATGGGTGATGTTTGTCTTATGTGTGTAGGAACCACTTGTATTTCATTTTCTGTGGACCATTTCTTACATGGTCGCCAATAATTTTTATTGCAAAATGTAACATGTAAAATTCACTTCCCAAAGTATTTTTTGTATTAGGAAAATTAGCATTTCATTTGCATATGCGGATATGGTAGCTTTTGTATGTGAGTTTGCTGTTTATGATAATTTTGTTATGCAGAATTCAGAAATTTTCATATAACCCAGGTTTTTTTTTCTTGTCTTCTGCGTTTTCTAGCAGAGAAAGGTTATTTTTCTCTATTCCAAGTTTATGAAAATTATCTACTATGTTCTATTTTATAAGATAAACTTGTAAAATGAGGAGAATCTACATAAAAATCTAGATTCTTTGTTTGGGTGATCTGCAGCTCCAGCCTGAACGCCCACATGGAAACAATTGTCGGAGGTAGAGGCAGCTCTACCCCTTTGGACAGGACCATTTCTCTCCACTTTGCCAGTGTCCCTACCTTGCCCTTTGTACTCACTGGCATTCCAAGCAAGGCCTCCTAGGCAATTAGGCTTGCTCCTCCTGAATTAGAGCCTTATGTGAGGGGAAGGCATAGAAGGTCCGAGCTGATGAAAGAGTCAGGCTCTCTTTGTACAGCAGTCTTTGCTGTAGGTTTTCTCATTTCTTTCCATTTTAATATTATAATACGGTACTTCCCAAACACAGGAAACACAAAGCCATCATGCAAATATTGTACATCTTGTCAAAGCTTAGTGTGACTCTGAAACTGGTGTGATGATGGAGATATGCAATTTAACTGGCAAATTACTTAAAATACTACTATTTATTATTAAATACAAAAGATTGTATTTAACAATATTAAACACAATTAATTTATTTAATAATATTAATAATAAATAAATTATGATTATAATAAATAAATAAATAATAAATTATTTAATAATAGTAAATACAATTTTGTATTTAATAATAAAATATGATACTAAAATACAATCATGGATTTAATTTGGAGTATAAATCAATATTTGCATATAAATCAATATTTACTCAGCTATATCTCCAGACCTCACATATATGGTCACTCAGCTCTGATGTAATGGTCACTTTGGTGGAAGTTTGACATCACTGGGCAATGTGTTTTATAGATTTAAATGTGGACAAATTGCATTGCCAGGTCAAGTTTTCCTACATGTTACATAATAAGCTTATTTCAAATAGCTGCTCTTGGAACCAGCAGTTAGCGTAATGGCTATGTCGCTGAACTCTCATGTAGTTGACCGCAGTTTGAGTCCTGGACCTGGTGGCTTAAACTAACACCAGGTGCATGTGCATGCGTGCCCAGGATCCTGAGAGGAGAATGGAGGATAAAAAATTGCGGCATGGTCATCCCCCTGGAGGGCGATTTCTTGCTTTCTGTCTCTCTGTCTCTCTCTGTGTTTCTGGTGAGTGCACATGCCCTATAGCAAAAACGTCTTTAAAAAAAAAAGCTGCTCTTGTGTTGGTACCTTGTTGCTTTGGATTTAGGTAAATACGAGGTTGTTTGGTTTATGAAGCCACAGGGTATTTTGAATTGATGTTCAAATAATAAAGACTATCTGTTAATCAAAAGAAATATTCCTATGTGTGAGAAAAGGAGTGAAAATGGGAAGCCAAGAAGGGAAAATCTTTCCTATAAGTCTTTTCAGAATTTAATAATAGAGAAAGATTTATTTCCAACAGTAGATATTTATTAAATGTTTAATGGGGCAAGAAATTATTCATTGAACAGACAAGAGTAGGTTGAGTACTTATAATCTAGTGGGGAAAGAAGATGGTCTTATAAATAAATAGTAGTGTAACTATGGACTCTTTCTGTATATATACCCTTCCAGGGACAGGACATTTAAAATAAAGAAATAAAGAAATAGGTGAACTAACAGTAAAGGAGATACTCATAGGCAAGAATGCTGAGAAAGTACCCTCCCCTCCACGCTGTGTCAGTGCATAGTGGTCTCCAGACTTGGTTTTAATGAACTACAACATGAGAAATGAAGAGGTCAAGCTTGGGGCCTCGATGAGTGAGAAGTCTGATTGGAGAACCCTGTTTGAAAACAGGACTCCAAAGGGTGACACTTAATGTCAAGAAACTCAAACCCCAAATTGAAGACTTGGCCTTCTTGGACTTTGCTTTGAATCCATTAAAAAAAAAAATAGTGGGGGGAGCTTCATATGAGAATTCCTAACTACAATCCTTAATTTGCTTGCATTTAGAGGCTATAATTCATCCTTAGTCTTAACAAAATTCCAAGACAAAAACTGAATAAAAAGTGATTGCAGATTGATAAGGGCCTGAAGTCATCTGTTAGAAACAAACAGATACTTTCTTAAGAAGTGCCTTATAAGCACAGGTTTTAGAGAACTTCCAAAGATACAGATGCCCTGTAGGCACAGGTTTTAGAGAACTTCCAAAGATACAGTTTAAGTAACAAGAACTCACAGCGAAAAAAATTTTAAAAAGTCACTAAGCATACAAGAAAATTAGATACTCTTAGAGAAAAGCAGCAGAAAAGCAAAAGCCGTAGTATCATATTTGTAAGAGCTACAGAATTACTATAAGATAAATATATTTTATACACTTAAATAGATAAATGAGGATACTGAAAACAAGGTAAAGGAACAAGAAAATAGCAATACTGATTAGGCAGATTTTTGTAGTAAAACAATATAAAGCTTGTATGAATAAAAAAATATAATATTAAAATTAAAAATTGATGAGTAAACAGCAAATTGAAAACAGCCAACAAAATGATGAATTGGATGACAGTTGTGAAAAAAATTTCCCAGAAATAACATGGAGAAATGAAGAGATACAAAATATGAAAGAGAGGTTGAGATGAGACATGAAGGCTAAAGTACGAAAGCTCGGTAAATATTTAACTGAAAACCTAGAAAGAATAGAGGGAATTGGGGGAGAGAGAGTAGTCAAAAAGATAATAGCTGTGAAGTTTTCTTAGCTGAAAAATCATTACAATTCTTAGATTCAGAAAGCTTAAGGAATCTCAAGCATGATTAAATTTAAGTCCTGTTTAAAAACAGCCTAGTGATTCTGCGCATCACCAAAGACAAACAGCTGATCATAAAAACAACCAGAAAAACAATTTTAAAAAGCAACCAGAGAGAGAAGAAAGTTTCTAAAAGGCTGTGTTCACTCGTTGACGAATTTCCTGATAGCAACAGTAGAAGCCAAAAGAAAATGTAATAATATTTCTCGGTGTACTGAAGAAAAAAATAATTGACAATAGGCAGTGAAATAAAGAATTGAATATCTAGTGAAACTATTGGATCATTGGTAAGGTCATGAGGTATTTTCCCCCTATGGAAAAATGCATCATAACTTTACTGACAACCCAATATCTTTTAAGAATGAAGTCAACATAAAGGCATTTTTTGACAAAACCAAACAAGTAAGAAACGATCCTGAGGGAGTTTACTACTGATAGTTTTCCTTAATATGTAAAGATTATATTCCAGGAAGGAGAAAAATGAGCCCCAGAGCACTTAAGATATTAAAAAGGAACAATGACTAAATTATATGATGTATTTGTGGGTGATATTAACGAACATAGACAACATAAAATAATTTAACAATTATGTATTATTTATGTATATATTAATCAAATATAGCAATAAATTCTTAAATATATAGCATAAAAATCAGAAAGCATGTGATCAACATCTATGTGTTCTGAATTCCATGTATTTGTAAAGGTAGGTGAAAATATTGATTAACTTTTATTTTTAGAAGTTACACATGCATGTGGATTTCTAGTATATTGTTAACAGAATAAACACATAAAGTATGATTTTTCAAATCAGAGGAGATGTTCAACCTTGTAGTTTACTAATGGGTCATCAGAAAAATCATGACATATTTTTGCACAGAATATACAAAAATATGTCATGACTTTTCTGATGACCTAATAGTTAAGAGAGCTGGATCCCACATGGCCAACCATGGTCTGAATCCTGGCCCCAGTACCTTGAAAAAAATACTCTGGGCACATGTGCATACATGCCCAGAATGGAGAAATGGAGCAGGGATTGTAGAGTAACCACATCCCATTGGGGAGTATTTTCTCCTTTTCTTTCTGTCTCTGGTGAGCATGTGTACCCTTTGGCAATCAAAAAAATCAGAGGAGAACAAAAGTAGAATGAACTATAAAGTCAAAAGGAGGCAAGATAAGAGGTAAAAATTAAAATGTTGGACAAAGAGAAATACAAAAACGGTGCCAAAAATTGATATATCATTAATCAAAATGAATATTAGTCAAATAAACTTTGTAGATAAAAGCCAAAGACAGCCAGACTGGGTGAACAAAACCACAAATAAACTTTGTTTTTTTAGAGAGGGTTTTTGCTATAGGGCGCAGACAGACAGAGACAGACAGAGAGACAGAAAGCGAGAAATCACCCCCCATGGGGGATGGCCACGCCGCAATCCCTTCTCCTCCATTCTCCTCTCGGGATCTTGGGCACGCACGCACACGTGCCTGGCGTGAGTTTTAAGCCACTGGGTCTGGGACTTGAACCGCTGTCGACTACGTGGGAGTCCAGTGACATAGCCATTAGGCTAACTGCTGGTCCCAACCACAAATAAACTTTAATGCTAAACAAATTCAAATATGAGTTACTTCAAAGTTCAAATAAAATGACATAGAAGATTGAAAATAAACGGATGGAAAAATTGTATCAGACGAATAGAAGTTTAAGAAGACTGGTATAACCAGATTGACATTAGACAAAATCTATTTTAAGGCAAAAGACATTCTGGAAATTATTACATAATGTCTAATGTAAAAGCTCAAACACTTGACTAAATTACACAAACAGACAAATCAACTATTATAGCGGGAGATTTCCAGACTACTCCCTTAGATATTTATAGACAAGGCAGATAAATTATCAGTAAGTGTATAAATTAGCCTCCTAACCATTAGGGAACATTCAGACGATTAATGAAAACTGACCTTGTTCTTAGACATAAGGCAATTCTCAACAAAAACTAAAAATGGCTGTCATATGGACCATATTAGAGATACTGAATGCAATTAAATTAGAAATCTGTAACAAGAAGATAACTTTAAGACACAACATAGGTCTGGAAATTTAAAAATACACTCCCAAACCTTCCATGAATCAAAGAAGAAAGCACACCATGGGAATTAGAAAATTATGTGAAACTGACATTTAAAAAACTGCTATTTATGGAAATTTGTGGACATTGGCTGCACAATTCCAACTAGTGATGCCACGTGGAGGGGGACACAAAGATGCCAGAGGTTTTGATATTTTTCCCCCCAAAAAATCCAAGAATCTGGTATTTTTAATGAGAAATTTTCTGATCTTTGCAACACTGTGCGTGGCTTCCTGTCTTCCACCAGAACCTTGGCAGGCCTGTAGGTTGTCCCCTTGCAGTTTCTGCTGTGGAAAGTAGGAAATTGTTGAGGGTTAAATGAACTGGAGAATGTGAAATACTAAGGAACACGTAATATTTTATATATTTTAATTATCATATATATTTATTTATGTAAAACGTCTTAAAATTAAAAATACATATATATTTTAAATAAAATGAATCTGGCTCAATCCTTCACTGCCAAAGCATATGTCAGTTGATTTTGGAGATGCCCAAATCCCCCTCTTGGGTTGCACAGAATTCTTGAAGTATTTAGAAGTCCAGGAAAAAGTAAGAGGTCCCTGGTTCTAAGTCTGGCGATTTCTGCGATCATTGCTCCTTTGTCTCAATGTGTTTGATTTTGACACATAGTCAACACTTAATACAGATTAGGTGTTGTTATTTTCAAGCCCTTCAATAAATAGATTAAATAATATCAACATTGTAGTGCAATTCTGAAGATTGTCCAATATTTGGGACAGAGATAGTTAACACAAGCTAGAACCATTTTTTAGTTTGTTGAATGGATAAGTCTAAAAGCCAAAGGAGTGGCCGGCATAGTGGAAGACCTAGGCAGGGAGGGCTGCTTCAAAAGAGGAATGAATTCTAGAGGTGCAGCAGAGGGAGACTGGATGGTAAGAAGCCATGTAAAGAGAAGACCGGCTAAGGCAGGATAAGCTTTGTGAGCCTTCCTGTCATTGAGGTTTCAGTTTACCATGTTACCTTAGAGGAAAGTTTCCTGAGCACCCAGTTACTTCCATCACATAGGCTTATCACATTTTGTGGAAAGGATATGACATTTTCTTATTTGTTTTCTGCTGTTAATAAAGGTAACCGTCTGGTTCACTGCTGAGTCTCCAGAACCAAGAACATGTTCTGCAAGTCGTAGGTACTTGGGAAATATTATCTAGCTGAGCCAGTGTATGCTTTATAAATTCGCCCGACTTTACTCCTATTTGTGAACACTAGAAAAGAAAGAGTCCATGGATGTCTGGATTCCTCTAGTAGAGCTGGCTAAGCGATTGCATTACATTCCCTGTTGCTTCTCTGAGTTCATCCAACTCTCGTGGATTTGGACTATAATCCAAATCTTCTTTTGAAAAAGACTAAGATGGGTGGACTTTTCCTTAAGTTACTTGTTTGACTGGGCCATCCATTGTCTCCTTGGAAAACAACACTCACTTTTGAAATTCAGCAGAAGGACTTCAAGTCAAGATGAAGTGAGGTGGTTCTGACCGTGATCCAAAGCTGACAAATCTAAACCATCTTCTCTTCAGGCTTAAATCAGAAAGAACTGGTAATAACCTCTTTTCTCCCATTTGATTTTGCAGCTCAAATGAAACTTTCACCCTCACCAAAATTCTCTACATGCAGAAAAGTGGTATTAAAGCAGATTTTGACAGAAAAAAAGCTTAATGACCTCTTTCTGTGATGAGATTACCTGTTCATGTTACAAATCGTATATTCTATGGTTCATATAAAATTTGACTTCATATACACTTGACATTCCAGAGTATTTTTTCCTTTTTGTTTCACTTTATCCTCTGATAATCTTCAGTAGAAGTTATCAGCTCCTTTCTGAAGAATGCGAAAACTGACTCAGCATGATGGTAGGTTTTGCACAGGCTCATTTAACTGCTTATCAGAAGCTCTGGATACTAGTTTGGGTTTTATTGCCATGAAAATGTTCTATGTTCCTATCTCTGTCTGTGCTATATTAGTTTCAAAGTGAACTCTTCCTTGGGTTGGAAGGTGGCACAGTGGTAAAGTGTGAAATGCTGTGAAGCTTACCTATGTGGGAATGTTCTGGGTTCAAATCTGCAGACCAGTTTGAGTATGCTGGGCATGCATGCTCTCATGAGCCCAGGCTGGCTGAGGCTTGGAATGGGTTGTGTCTTCAGGACCCTGGTGGGGTACTCTCTTTGTCTCGCTCTTGTGGAAGAAATAAGTTTTTGTTTTTGTTTTTGTTTTGTTTTGTTTTGTTTTTTTTAAAGCTAACTCTTTAAAAAAAGACAAGCATTCTCCAAGTCAGAGCAATCAAAGCAGATTTGGGGAAAGAGAAGAAATACTTTAGGATTCCTTGTTCAAAAAAAAAAAAAAAAGACTACATATTACAATTATTTAGGTATTCACTGATGATTACTGACAACATTACCTGTAGTAATTAACAAATTGTATATTATACAAGGTGGTGTAGATAATAGTTACAAGGAGATCATAATAATACCTTATAATTGTATTGTGCTTTCAACTTTCCAAATAACTGTAAAATCTACTAGTTCATCTTATCCTTACAAATTATGTCTTACATTTTTATAATTTTGTGTTTTTAGCAGGTTGTAGAGTCAGGTGTCTTGAAATAATGTAACGAAAGGCTTATGTAGTGGCTCAGTGTAAAAAGGAAACTGAGTTGCCCTTAAAAATACCTGGCAGCAAATTAAAAGTGGATAAAGAAAAAATCCTATACATTTAAACACTCAGCTATCTAATTCCTTTGAGATTTCAGGCTCTGTTCTTAACAGTAAATATTTTGGCATCAACTAAAACTGCAAGTTGTATTTGTTATAGTGAAGAGTGACATGGCAGTGAGCTTTGGCTATTGCTGCTTGCTGGGATTAAGACCACACGAGTAATTAGCTATAACTCATTTGCCTCTGCAATTACCCCATAATTATTCATAATCTCATGGGTAATGGAACACACGATGCAGTTGGCCCACGCTGCCTTTGGGTATTGACCTCCTGGGTGAGAGGTCACTGCAGGCATGAGGAGGAGCAGGCTTTCAGCAGAGTCAGTGAGTCTGGTAGACAACATGTGAAAATAATTTACTAGAGAAACCATAAAGACATTGTGCACACAGAGTAAGATTTTCTTTCTTTCTTTCCTTTTTTTTTTTTTTTTTAAGTGGAAGAACAGAAACAATTTTGGGCTTGTCTGTTGTCTAAGAAGAAGGCTCTGAAACACAAGATGGTGGGCTTCCCTTGGAATATGCAACACAGAGTTAGTCCTGTTCAGAAACCATGTGTATGTCCTGGGTAGGAAACTATGTAGGAGAAGTAAGTGGACTGTGGAGCACAATAACTGAGCCAAGAAAGTCTCAGTATGGAACCTGTAGGGGCTCAGTCTACAGTTCTTTAAGAGACAAACAGACTCAAGGAACTTGTTGCCTTCTTCTATGTTATCCTAATGGCAGCTTATGAATGAAGCTCTCCTTAGCAGGGTGGTAGGCTGCAAGAGTGGGTTTGCAGTAATTTTACCATGTGAGAACATACTCATTTTAACACTTAGTTATTTTTTATTAAGAGAACAGATTACATCTAAACTACTCTTCAGGCCCAGTCTCTGTGGCACAGCTGGTGACTCCAGACTGGGGAGCTGGAGGCCACATGTCAACAACTATAGATCAAATCCCCAGCACAGGCAGCTAGAAAGTATACCAGACACATGCACCTGCCCAGGATCCTCGCAGGCTGAAGAACTGGGAGAAGAGGAATGTGGTATGAACAAGTCCTCTAATTCTGAACATGAATTTGTGATTATGGAGAAGAAAAATAAGGCTTAGCATCCAAAGTCTCATAGCTAAGATGTGGTATAAATTGGAACTGAGAGCAGTTAATTTAATCCCAGAGTCTGAGGTCCAAGGCTCTCACTTATATTGATAGCCACAAAGATGTCTTGTTCCTCCAAACCAATCACTTTCCATTAGACATTACTTCTGTAGTATAGAGGGACTAGCTTGACATGCGGAATTAGTTTCACTTGATTTTAAATTTCAGTTCTGGGGCAAAATGGTGATGTGGTGGTTAAGGGAGCTGGATGCCACATGGCCTACTGAGTGGTTTGAGTCCCAGACTTGGAGGCTTGAAAAACATTCTAGGTGCAAGTGACTGCACGCCCAAAATCCTGAGAGAAGAAAGGATTATAGTGTGATCATCCCCCTCTGAGGTGTGATTTCTCGATTTCTCTCTCTGTCTCTGTCAAATGAGGACTCATATCTCATAGCAAAAATATAAATAAGTAAGTAAATAAATAAAAATAATAAAATGTGGGAGGCTGCACACCAGCGAGTCTGCCGAGGTCATTAGGTTCCGGTTTCTCAGAAAGCAAACAATTACACAATGCCAAAAGCCATGATTGGCTCCCCTTCAAAAACCTCACCTTCAAAACCATACTCTGATTGGCCACTAGAATCCCTCAGATTTGCATATCCAGCACCTCATGATTGGTCCACAAATCAACCAATCATAACCCACCTTTTACAACCAATCATGGCCCACCAGCATGTATATAACCAGGATCCCTGGCCCACAATCGCCAGATGACCCAGACGACCCTGAAGAGCCTAAAGAGTTGTAACACTGCATCGCCTCCACAAGACACTGAAGAATTGTAACACCGCATTGTTTCCGGATGACCCTGAAGAGTTGTGACACCGCGTCGTCTCCGTGCTGCTCACAATAGACGATGCGACCCTGAAGAGTTGTAACACTGCATCGTCTTCGTGCTGTACCATGCTGCCCACAATAAATGGACGACCCTGAAGACACTGTGTCATCTCCATGTTGTAACACCGCGTGCGTCATCTCCGTGCCACTCATCCTGTCTCTCACTCCTTCCCTCAGGAAACCTGTTTGACTGTCCCCCAGGTCGGGACAATAAAATAATTAAATTATGCTTTTTATTAACTTGAGACAGGCACTTTACAGCTCTAGACAATTTCTCCATCTTTAATTCAAATCACAAAAATGGAAAATAATCTGTTAATGGTAATCTATATGGTAATGTCTTTGACTGGACCAACACACAGTATACTTGTGCTAAAAAATTTCATTTTGTATGCTGTAAGATATACAGTGATTAAATGTAGAAAAAAAAATGAGGAAGAAGAAAATTAAAGAAAGAAGGAAAAATTCAAATGATTACCTACTGGCTCTTTCCTTTACATTGTTAAATAAGTTGGACATGGTCTATAAAATGTCAACCTAGTTGATAGTTCTTATTGCTCTCTTGAGTTCAAAAGGTTTTAAATCTGTTCATACTTAAAAAAATGAACAATCCTATTTTAAAGCAGGCAAATTGGGGCCAGCAAGTGGAATGGTGGTTAAGGTGTTGGATTCCCACATGGCCAATCAGACTTGGTAGTTTGCTTTCTCACTTCCCCTCTCTCTCTGTCTCTCTCTGGTGAGCACATGTGCCTTATAGTAAAATAAAACATAATAATAATAATAAAATTAAATAATTCTTTTTCAAGATGCACTCATAATACCATATAAAAAATGAGCAAACTAACTGAATAGTCAACTCTTCAAGAAAGACATATGAACAGTCAAAAAGCATATAAAAAAATGCTCAACATCTCTTATTGTAAAGGATATGCAAATCAAAACCACAATGAGAAACCACTTAACCCTTCTCAGAATGGTTATGGTTAAAAACTTAAAGGACAAGAGCTGATGAAGTTGTAGCGAAAGGGAACTCACCCACACTGTTGGTGGGAATGTAACTTAGTACAGCCACTGTGGAGAACAATATGGAGGTTCCTCAAAGACCTACAAATAGAACTACCACCGACAAATAGAACTACCATATGACCCAGCAATACCACTCCAGTATGTTTACACAAAAGATAGGAAAACATTCAGTTGGAAAAACACTTGCACATCTATGTTTATTGCAGCATTTTATTCACAATTACTAAGACATGGAATCAAGTGAAATGTGTGAGAACAGATTACTAGATTGAAAAAAAATGCGAAATGTCTGAGAACAGATTACTAGATTGAAAAAAAATGTGGCACATATACACTATGGAATACTACTCAGCCATAAAAACAAGACCCTGATATTTGATACAAAGTGGATGGATACTGAAGATTTAATGCTGAGTGAAGCAAACCAGGCTATGAAAGACAGATATTGTATGTTCTTGTTCAATATATACTGAGTGTCTGCACTCTATGGCAGAAACTGAAAGACTGAAAAGTATAATAGCAGGGAGGGCAAGGGTAAATATAGCAAAGACCAGATAGGTAGGAATGGGTAGTGAGAGGAGAGGGAGATGCTCAGGGGAAATAAAAAGACATCTAAGAGACATAAGAATGGAAAATTATCTATTGATGATGATGTAGATGGTAATATCTTTGAATTGACTGACATTCACTGCATATGTGCTAGGAAAAACCATCTTGCACTCTAAAGATGTACTATGTGGGGCCAGCAGATGGTGTAGTGGTTAAGGCACTGGACTCCCACATGATTGACTATGATTTGAATCCTGGACCTGGGGACTTGAAAATCATGCTGGGTGTATGTGCATGTGTGCCCAAAATCCCAGGAGGAAGATAAAAGACAAAGGATAATGGGGTAGAAGAGATTGCTGGGTGGTCATCCTTGCTGGGGGAGTGATTTCTCACTTTCCCTCTCACTGTCTCTCTGGTGAAAGCATGCGCCCTGTGGCAAAAACTTAAAAGAAAAAAGAAAATACAGTGATTAAGTGTAAATTTTTTTAAAAAAAGTTTTTATTAATGCAGTTTCTTTCTTTTTCTTTCTTTCTTTCTTTCTTTTTTTTTGCTTATTCTGAGTTATTTTTGCTATAGGGTGCATGTACTCACCAGAAAGACACAAACAGACAGAGAGACAGAAAGTGAGAAATCACCCCTGAGGGAGGATGGCCGTGTCTCAATCCCTTCTCCTCCATTTTTCTCTTGAGATCTTGGGCACGCATACACTCACACCTGGTGTGAGTTTAAGGTGTTGGGTCTGGGACTCAAACTGTGGTCGATTATGTGGGAGTCCAGCCTTGCAACCATTACGCCATTTGCTGGTCCCCTAAAAAAGGGTTTTAAATCTATACGATTATTAACATATATTTAAAGTCACCACAAGATTCTAATTTTTGCTCCTGATCATTCCGTATTTTGGAACTATAAATGCTGCTTTGGCATTAGTCTGTTTGTAGTTTTGAGTCCATTAATTCTATTACTATGTTCTAATTACAGTGTACACGTCATCATTATCACAGTCAGTATTAAGTTCATGGGTAATCAGTTCATAATTTCTGTCCTCAGGAAGCCTCACATTCCATGGAGTGGGTTTGGGGGTGGGAGAGGGTTAGAACAGTATACAACAGACTCATACTGTGTCATAGAGGATTATGGTAGGTAAATGGTAAAAGAAATACAAAATGCTATGGAGTATCAGAGAAGGGAAATAACAAACCTTATTGAGGGTGATCCTGGAAGGAGTTCATAAAGGAGTTGATGAGATACATGTTGAAGAGTATGTCGCATTTTCAGGGCAGAAGTGGTGAAAAGGGCCTAGAGTAGAAAGGATGACAGATTCAAGGCATGGGCGGAGTCCGAGTCTTTCAGGTGATTGGAGAAGAGGGCTGCTTCTGGGACTCAGAGATAGAAGAATGATGAGTCAAGCCCAGGATGCGCAACACTGGACTGGTACATTAGAAAGCAGCACCCAGCAGGAAGACGCAGGATGACCTAGAATGTGGGAGGAGGAAAAGTTGAGTAGTTTAAGGTGGAAGGAATGAAGTGGTTTCTACTTCAGTATAGATCAGTGTTTCTCACCCCCCCTTTTTTTTTGCCATTATTGCTTCTCTAAGGAGCCTCTTTACACATTACTTTCCCTAACTGCTTCCTTAATTAAAACTAGTAAGATACAGAATAATATTTATGTACTGTACCCATTTCTGTGCTTTCAACATAAAAAAAGGAACATTTTCACACACCCTAAGATCAGTTTTTATTCTTCCTTTAGGGCAGGCCCTGACGAGAATGCAGAGCATCTCAGAGTTAAATAATAGCAGCGAGCATGGAAGTGGACAGGAATAGGAGAGCTGTGAGAGACAAGTGAACACTCTTGAAGAAGAGAAGAGTATGGAGAGGAAGTAGAGGGAACCATGGGCCACGCTTCCGAGAGGAGGACATCCGGGCATGGTGTGGTGGTCTTTTCTCTATCTAGACTCTTCCTTGGTAACGTTCAACTTTCTGTCTTAGAAATCTCTGTTAGATCCTCACCTTAGCCAGGAAGCCAGGAAGGTAATTCCCCAGAAAATCTGTAGGATTCCGTTGTTCTGTTTTTGCAGAGACGAATGGCCTACTCCACATATCTACTTTGTAGATTCTGCCTCATTTCTCATTCCTGGTCTAGGTAAAGACCATGGAAGGACTTCCTGGAACAATTGGTCGGAGTTTAGTGTTCTTCTTAGATCACCAAAGTGATGTGTCCTTCTCAGCATGTCCTATCAGGACACACATAACGTAAATATTGGCAATTTTAACCTCACTCATTTGCATAAGGTAGTGTCTGCTGGGTTCTGCTTTCTCCTACATAACTGATAAATATCTTGGAAAAGATTCTTTGAGATTATGCTAATATCCTATTGCTCCTCAAAATTTGTCTTAATAATTTTTAAGGAATTATTTAATTTAATTTATTTTATTTATTTAAATTTGACCAGAGAGGGACACAGAGATAGAGATAGATAGAGAGACAGACAGAGATAGCAAGTGAGAAAGCAAGCCTCCAGATCCAGGACTCAAACCACGGTTGGCCATGTGAGAGTCCAGTGCCCTTAATCACCATACCACCTGCCAGCCCCAATTTTTCCTAATACTTTTAGCATCTATTGTGTACCTCTTGCCTGCAATTATTATTATTATTATATTTTTAAGAGAGATTTTTGCTGTAGGGCACATGCATTCACCAGAGAGATAGAAAGATAGAAAGCAAGAAATCACCCCCTGGGGAGATGGCCATACTGCAATTCCTTCTCCTCTATTCTCCTTTCAGGGTTTTGGGCATACACACATATGTACCTAGTATGAGTTTTAAACCACTGGATCTGGGACTTGAACCATGGTTGACTACATGAGAGTCCAACAACATAATCATTATGCCATCTGCTGGTCCCACCTGCAATAATTATTACTGTAATGTTTGCCTCTTGGTGTTTTTGTATTCTCCTATATTATTCATTGGAATTTGCCTATATGGAAGAGCTACCCCCTCCCATTTATTTATTGATTCAATTATTTATTTATATCAATGTACACTCATATGATTTTTTATTCTATAGATTATAATCCAGTACGATAATTATTTATTTCTTTGATCACGTTATTACAGCTTTGATGATGAGGAGCCCTTCAGGTTATGTCTTTGTCCTTTGAACATACCCATATCCTTTCTCAAGCTCTTCTTTTATCCTGGCATCAGAAGACCTTCTAGGCTCATCAGGTAATTTTTCTGGCCAAGCCCTGAAATCAACCTCTTTTCTAAGGATCCCTGGATCTTTTTATTGAAAAATGGTTTATAGGAACCAAGATTGAGGTGCTGGGGTTCTCAAATTTCTAAAGATTTTATTACCTCTCTGTTGTCTGAGACCTGGGAAATAAACACACCGAAGCTTTTCTATCTATCCATTCATGGGTTCATACAGATACCCATGACTCCAATACATCTCACAGGTTCATTTGAGGCTCTCCTCTTCCTTATCCGTCTTCTTTCTCCAGTAGTGAGAAATGGGAGTCTGCTTATCCACAATAAGTTTACTTTTCAAGGAATAAAAGAAATAGTTGTAGACTGATACTGTGTAATACATGGGAAATCCTTGTAGCAAAAGTTTTCAAACTGCAGTCTACATTTCTCAGGTAATTCCCACATAAAGTTCATGCACAACCAACATACAATTTCTCATTTTTTCCACTGATTCCCTCCCACCTAGTAATCTTTCTGCATATTGAAGGCTGTAGTCTAGCCTGTGGCATGGCCATATCACAGCGGCCTAGGTGCCTAGGTGCAAGTTGCAAGTAAGGATATTTCTTTATATTTTCTCTTTTTAAAGAATTATTTATTTAATTTTATTTATTTTTATTTGACCAGAGAGAGAGGGGGGGAAGAGAGGGAAAATGAGAAAGCAAGCCACCAGGTCTAGGATTCCAACTGTGGTTGGCCATGTGGGGGTGTCCAGGGCCTTAACCACCATGCGCCCTTACTGGCCCCAAGTAAGGACCTTTCTTACCAAAGACTGGAAGGAGTTATCATCCCTGGCTATAGTTTTATCAGTGAATACCCTGCATAATGTCCTGAAAAAGGAAATGGTAGTTTCTATCTGAAGCAGGTCAAGTATAGAGAGGAGAGATATCACCATGATCTTCTCTCAGATTTAATTACATGTTAATGAGTTAACTCTGTTTTCTTTCTGTGATTCTACCATGGAACCAGACATAAAACACAGGAACCAGAAATAGAGTGAAGATATATACCAGACCACTCCTGGTGAATTTCATAGAACTGTTGCTTAAAAATAATTCATTAAAAACGTTGTATATAGCGCTGTCCCATAATACAATGGTTAATCTCTGTGCAGAGAGAGCCAGACCCCACAGAGCTGATTGTGGTTCAAGTCTCTGCCCAGCAGCTTGAGAAACATGCCAGGCATGTGCATCCAGGATACTGTCAGAATGCAAAAATAGAAAAGAATTGTGTAACCAGGCCATGTTGGAAGGTGTTTCTGCTTGCCTTCCATCCTTTTTTTTCTTTTCTTTTTTTTTTTTTTTGTCTTTTCTTCTCTCTTTCTCTCCTTTTTGGAATTGCTTTTCTTAAATCTATAATGTTTCTTATAATTAGAACTGAGGAATTACTGCAAGTCCCCCCTTGTTTGATCTTGTATCCTAAATTGTGTATGAGATTTTCCCAATGAAGGACTGCTTCTTAAGAATGTGTGCAGAAACATAAAACTATTTCTTAATTGTGTATTATTAGGCTAACAATCTCATACCATGGTAAGAAATGGACAACTAAATTTCCCCACCTTTAGTTATCTTTGGAGTTATTTAAAGACAAATATAAATTTTTAGTCAAAACTCTGCCCAGAGAGAGTATATTTTCTTTTTTTGGGATTATTCTAGAAAGGGACAGGAAAGAGAAATTCATTTCTACAGGGAAAAAAATGGAACCAAAAATGACAATCTATTTATTAACGGGTTTTTTTCTAATTGCTTTTTGGAGGGAGACGGTGGCACAGTTAATGGTAGAACCAGATTAAAGTTATTTAAATTTAAATGACAAAACTAAATAGGAATTACAACCCTTACAAAATGTCCTCCTTTTGGACCAATTACATGCCAGTTTCTACTTTATGTGATTTAAAAGGGGAGAACTGGAGTCCTGAAAAGATGGAGTTTCAAATGGAAAGGCTGACAGACCTTTAACTCCAAGCATGTTGCCAGGCGCCACCCTAATAAAAGATGGCAAGCGTCCAGGGGCACTGCAGCTGCATGCCTGAACTTTATTAAATATCTAACTATAGTTTGCAGGCCCTGGCCAGCTTCTAACTCATTCCTGGCTGACACATTCCAGTTCAGAATTAGTGTAGTACTAATTTTTTAAAAAAATTCTTCTCTTGTAAAGGAGGACTGGGTCAAAAGACAAGGACGCACTTCACTTGGACATCAGGATTTTTCCAAGCACTCGTGTGAGCCTGGGTCCCATGGAGGAGAGTAGGGTCAGCCTTCTTCTATCTCCCCTCAAAGCACCATAAAGATGCCCAAATTTTCTTTCAGTCCATGTTATCAATCTCTCCCCCCAGTAAGATTGTCATTTCCCTTGATCTGCTAATGCACAGAAAATGGATGGTCTCTCGCCTTGATCATGCTCATGGACAAGTCGCGATAGGTACAGTATGCCACACGGAAGGACCGGGATGTGTACACGACATACATTTATTTCTATGACGAGTTTGCAGCTAGCACTTCTCACCTTTGTCATGATTTCCTGGAAGTCCTGGGAGGATGCGCAGTATGTGCACTCAGCTGAGGTGGAACTACATGTCCCAGAATCCTCGACCTGCATAGCTGCATAGTTTCCTCTTGGCCCAAGCCACATGGTGTGGCGGAAGTGATGTAAAAGGTGTGTTTTGTTTTTGTTTTTGAAACACCCTCCTGCTCGGGGAGCTTGAGGCCCATCTCACTGGAGCTGCTGTCGCACGTGGCTGCTTCTGTGTGGGATCACCTTGTGGGTAGCTTCTCCGGTGCCCCCGCGCTGTCCTTTTGCTTCTCCGACTCCAGGGCATATTTTACTCAGCGATAAAAGATGCCGAGGCAAGTCAGGGATCCTGAGTTGGAGAGACCTTACGGGTTTTAGTCTGTCCTCGTGGCTAAGTTTGCCCCTACTGTCTTCTCCTTTACGCCCGTCCTTCCTTCCCGACCGTCTGTCCTGCCGACTTTGAGGATAGCATAGACGTGACAACAGTAACTTCATATATAAGGACAAAGTCCTGTAATAAATCTATTTTATATATCTAGTGATTCCGCCCCTCTGATCTCACTCTGCTTGATGCAGGTGTATGGCTCTTAGAAATCTAGACTTAGAACAGTGCCCAGAAACTATTCAGTCAGTTTTTCCTACTGGACTTTTTGATTCTTGTACAGCTGACAGATTTTTGCGCGGAGGAATTTGTTGGCTTGACCTGGCTACTGAATACCAGAGGTAGAACATCTAAATGTTCTAAGACAGTGGGCACCATGTATAAACTGAAGTCAAAAGAGATGATGTGTAAAAAGGTCCTGCATGTCACCAGTGATCAGGGTCCTCACAACAATGGGATGCCATTTTTCCATCCCTTTGACTAGCAAAAGTTTTAAAAGACTGATATAAGCAAGAGACTTCTTTATGAGAAGAGGAAATTTTTATGAACTGCTAGCATTAGCGAGTACAGCCACTTGGGAAGACAATTTGGTATTTACTAAACTTTAAAGGATTCATACCCGTGACATAGTGAGCTCATTTCACACTACCCCCCCCACCACCATTCATGCTTCTGTGTGTGTGAAGGAGAGATTCTCAAAGATGTTCTGTAAAACAGAATGAGTATATGTCAACATGGTTTAAAGCAGAATGGCACATCCACACTCTAGAGTCGGGTAGATCCATACTCTAACTAAGGTGGAAGGTAGCTCACAAATATTGCGGAATGAACGAGAAACTAATCACAGAATGATATGTTTTATAGAGTATAATTCATGTGAAAACACCTAAATAAACAGGGCTATATATTTTTCATGAGCAAATATATATAAGGAAAAGTATTTTTCTTTTAATTGGCAAGCTAATGATGATTAGGAGAGAGAGAGGAAACAGGTTGGGAGTGATAAAGTTGAGTTTAATTTACAATGTTTTCTTTTACAAAGAAAATGTATTTATTACTTGTGTAATTATTTTTGCTTTAAAAATGAAAGCAGTATGTCTGAAAGAAGAGTTATATACCTCATTGAGTATTAAAGAGGAATGGTATGTTTGTAATAATTTAGTTAACACTTTCATTTTATAGAGAAGGAAATTGGTGCCTAGAGACAGGAAATGATAGGCTAAAGGCAGAGTCCAATAAAAATTTGAAATTATGAGTGTTCTAGAAAAATTGGTAACAGAGTTTCTAGAATTATTTGTTAATAATCTCTGAAAATACTTTAATGAAACCAGAGTATAGATTGTGATTTGTGCCCACGATTTGGATTGTCAACAATGTGTCTAAGGACTGGATTCATATCCATGGCCTAACAAGTTCATCTTGGACTATCTATACCAACACATGCTTATGTGTGTGTATGAGGAGTAAAGTTCATTTCAACACCTTTCTATCATCTTTGCTTGTAACCTATTGCTAATTCCATAAGTCTTTCTAACATTTTAAACTTTTATTGCTTAAATAAATTGAATTTATTTGTAGCATGTTCAAAAATATTTTGATTTTGTCCTTCTTTGAGATAGTCCATATTCACTGTTATTTCCTTGAAGGACAGAGAACTCAGAGGCAGTTCACTAAAAAGTCATTCTTAAAATCAACAAAAATATGTTGGTGGAAAAGTCTGAGTTTGTTTTTCTGAGGCCATAGGAAGAAGGGAATTGGGCTCTACTTCTACAAGTCCATAGTGCTGGTGAGAGCCAGGCTCAGAGGTAAAAGGTCTCCCTTTGACTACCTTTTCTGTCCACCTCAGGATCTTCTATGCCTGTATTCACCCCAGCATTTTATTTTTGGAGTTCTAACAACCACACAGTATGGTGTCTGAGTAAAGTTGTAAAAACGATACCACCTGTGGAGACTATCCTCAGAGAGAACAATAGCTTTGCTCTTTGCTCTCTCATCCTGCTGAGCTAGGTACCTGCACAGCATCCTCTGCCTCTTGGACAGCCTCATCTTCCAGGGATACCCGTTCCTTTGCTACTATTCTTTTCTCAAGAAGTGTGACAACTCTCATGACTGCTTCCAGAAGCAACTCCATTCTTCTTTAAGGCTGAGCCCGTCTTCACAATCATAATTCCATGATGTGGAAATAAAGGGATGCAAGCAATCACAACTGCCTGGAGTTCTCAGAGAGTTTTATTCCATTAAATATGTTTATGAGTTACACGCCTCTCCCCAGCAAATAAATGCTTATTTTTCTGTACCTTGATACCTAGGAATATAATATGCTACTACTGCATGCCTTTTCCAATCTCTGAACATTACGAATTTTCTGGGGGTCGAGGTCTTGGCCTTTGCTTCATTTCTAAGCTGAATCTTAGATGAGCCAGAATCTAAGGCTGTACAACAATCAATCCATCTGAGATTGATTCTTTTTCTTTTAAACAAAGTTTATTTATTTATTTCTTCCAAGTAACAGGGAGAGAGAGACACACACGCTTCTGACATGGTCCACATGCAGTGATCCACCCCCAGTCTCAGCCAGCCTTGTATCATGGGCTCACACACGCCTGGTGTACTCAGGGAGGTCACTGGATGCAAAATCAGATCCTTCCCATGTAGGTCAGCCTTGAAAAGCATTGTGTTTTACCACTGTACCAGCACCCCCGAGCCTAATTCTTTTTAGGTTAATATTTATGAGCTCTAGTTGAACAAGTATCAACAATATCACAGATGTTACTAATACTCTTCAACCTACTGAAAAAACAAAAATGCCCATGCCTACTGTGTTAACAGAAGTGAAGTAAATATTGCCAACAAGCGTGGAAGGGCTGGCTTCCTGATTTAATCTCATAATGTGCATCGTGTGGGTCACCTAACACCAAGATATCATAACTTTCCATGAGATTGTTACTTATCCAGGGAGTTTTGCCTCCAAATTTTTTATGTTTTAGGGGGGTTTGTGTATGTGCATTATTTTGTTTTGTTTTTAATGTCAAAAGCTCTTTTTTTTAATTCTTGAATTGATTTTTGAGAAAGGAAGGATGCTGTCCTTTTACCTGTATATCTTGGTCTTCCGAGGTTTGATTTCCAATATTTACAGGGAAGATAACTCCCTCCAATGATGTGAATGGGTATGACCTTTTGTAGGGATAGGGAAAGGATAGAGAAATGAAAATTAGTTGACAATTGATCAGAAGTAACTTATTCTACTATTAATAATGGAAAATGCATGAGTGTGTCTTGCCTTCTAGGTACTTTAGGAACAAAAACTTTGAATGCAAGGTGATTCTGTTCCCAATGAAAGGAAATTTACATGCCCTTGATGAAAAGTAATAGCCACCAAATTCTCTGTCATGCCCCTGGGCTCTGTGCCTCTGGCATTTTTAGGGGTCCTGCTGTTTGTATCTCCATCACTACAGACCCTACCTCCTGAGGTAGTGCTTCATGCTGACCCCAACCCTAACCTCCTGAGGTAGTGCTTCATGCCGACCCCAACACTAACCTTTCTGGCAAAGCTGGCAGGACTAATGGTCTTTCAGCTGTAATCATAAATTCTCACCAGGACTCAAGATTTCCCTCTCCAGTTTTTAGATAACTGTATCGGAGCTCATCTTTTCAGTTAATCCCACAGCTCCTTGTCTCCTGTTTCTGTTTTGCCTTTTAAAGTGTATTTATTGATTTCTTCCATAAGTGAAAGAGATACAAGAGCGAGAAATAGGAAGTACTCCCAACGGGGTCTCCACACCACAGTTAACCCAATCCTCAGCCAGCATGTGCTCAGTATGCTCAGGACGCTCTCTGGATACGTACTTATTACCTGCCCACATAGATCTGCCTTGCAGAGAGGCAGATTTTACTGTGCACCATTGTCCGGCCACTTCTTGTCTTTTAAATCAGTGTGGTCTGCAGACCTCCAGCATCAGCCTCATTTGGGAACTTTAGAAAAAGCAAATTCTGAGTTCTGATCTCAGGTCTGAATCAGAAACCCTGGGGGTGGACTCAGCAATCTGTGTTTCAGCACATCTTTTATGGTTATTATTTGACATGATAATTTCTGGTTTATACGTAATCAACGTATATTTTTATGGGCTCCAGGATTATTTTTTTAAGTGTGCATATAGTGTGTAATAATTAAATGAAGAATATACTCATATTTATTTTTTTCATCTTTGAGATATTTATTGTGTTGTGCACATTTGTTAATGGAACCTCCATCTTCTGCCCTTTCCCGAGTAGAAGCACTCCTACCTTCAGTGTAGCCTCCTCCAGGCCTTACTCCAGGTCTCCCCCTCAGCTCCATCCCCTACCAAGGAGGGCCAGTTTCTGGAAGGACATTTGCACCTGACCTCTGGGCGTGGGTTTAAGACCTCATTAACTGCCCTCTGACCTCAGTACCAGATCCTTGCACTCTATTCATTTAGAGCTTTGATTTTTTACCTTTATCATCCTATCTATTTCATTATTTATTTGGTGGCCACTGACCCTGAAGTGGGGTGCCTAACCCAGGCTGGAAGCAAACATAATTTGAGAGAGTCCAATCTTATCGAATGCATCAGAGAATTTATTGTTTGAGCTAAAAGTAAACCATGGCCATGAATCCCCAAAGTGAGAGTTCTCTCCGGAGGTCATTTCAAACAACTTGCCCAACAGTGGCCTTAAGTTACCTGCCAGTTTGCTTTCAAAAATCTCAGATAGTTGGAAATAGAGTTCCATGCACTCTCACCTCAGAGGCCGATGGAGGCCAGCTGTGGGGGCTTCAAATTAATGCCAGGCTGTCCTCTTTCACTTGTGATTATGACAATATGACAATATGTGGTGGCTGACCTTGCTGTCAAAAATCTGGTTGTTGGGACCAGCAGTTAGCGTAATGGCTATGTCGCTGGACTCCCACGTAGTCGACTGCGCCTTGCTGTAAAAAATCTGGTTGTTCCGGGCGCGTGTGCGTGCGTGCCCAGGATCCCGAGAGGAGAATAGAGGAGAAGGGATTGCGGCATGACCATCCCCCCTGGGGGGTGATTTCTCGCTTTCTGTCTCTATGTCTCTCTCTGTCTGTCTGGCGAGCGCACGCGCCCTACAGTGAAAATCTCTCTCAAAAAAAAAAAATCTGGTTGTTCGCCACATCTCAGAGCCAGATGGAAGATGGCTTCAGTGTGTGGAAAAGCTTTCAAAGGAGAAGAGAAAAAGAGCCTTCGGAGGACTTGGGTGGGCTCTCCTCCTTTTCTTACCACCTCCAGATCTATCCCATTTCCTTTCTTAATTATAGATTTTTTTGGTTCACTCTTCTAAGTTGGGTGGCTGAATTCCTCACTTCTGCTCTGTTTTCATTTGCACATAACCTATGTACACTTTCCTGAATACTTTAAATCATTTCTAGATTACTTACAATACCCAATGTAATGTAAACACAATATCAATAGTTGTACTGTATTTTAAACTTTTTATTATTATCTTTTCAAGTATTTTCAACCGTAGTTTGTTGAATCCATGATACAGAGAGCTGACTGTACCTACACAGAGGTCTTTTGAGTTTGTTACACTTCCCAGAAGAAGAAAATTGTTGGGTAAAGGGGTCATGGGGAAAGGGGTATCATTTGGTTCCCAGCTTCCACCACCACATGCTTCCTCTCCTGACTCCCACTTGCTGTGTTTCAGATCCTTTTCTCTCAGGTGATCTGAGAGCCCCAGTTAGCCTCCTTTCATTATCCAGAGCCAATTCCTTTCTCTCCTAAGGCCTGGGCCAAGGATGAGTCTGTGATGCTTATGATGCCTAGCTTTTACCTTGACACCAAATTTTACTGAACATATACAGTTGCTTCATTTTCTTATTTCTTTTTTATTTTTTTGTGTGTGCTCACCAGAGAGAGACATAGAGACAGAGAAGGTGAGAAATCACCCCCCGCCCCAAGGGTGATGGCTACACTGCAATCCCTTCTCCTCCATTCTCCACTCAGGATTTTGGGCATGCACGCACACATACCTGGCATGATGTTCAAGCCACTAAGTCCAGGACTGGAACTATGGAGTCGAGCATGTGGGATCCAGCACCTTAACCTCTTGGCCACCTGCTCCTCTACAATTACTTCTTAAAGCAAATCCCGATGTCACCTGATAAGATTTTAAGGTTCTCTCTCTCACAGAGTACCACATCTATATTTTCTAGTATAATACTGCCAAGGACATTGAGGGGGGGAAAGTGGCTGCCGTTATCAAAATGCTTTTCTATTTTGGGAGGAGCCTCAAATTGATTCAGATATTGAATCTTCATATGCCTTCAGTTAGTTAATTGGAGATTATTTGTGGGTGCTGCTCCAGAGGCAAGCACCCAGTGCCATGGAATGGAGGACCTCCTGGTGGAGTGGTCATGAGTGAGTGTCCCAGGTCCCTGGCATTACTGGGCATGTGCTAAGGCTATTGTTCCTGTGGCTGGCTCATGGCTGTCCTTTACCTTTCTGGGTTCCTTCCTAGTTTTGGTCTCCAGTTTTCTTAAAGATCTCTGAGGTACCCAATAACTGTTCAACGAATTGGTTGTTCTCTGCTTAAGTTTATCACAGTCTATTTCTGTTAGCTACCATTAGAAACCCAGATTTGTACAAAGACTTTGCAAAGGCTGGCTTGCACTTAAATTTTTTAGATGGATTTATCAAATGCTTACAATTGCCAAAATTATAAATGATTTTTTTCTTATCATTTGAGTAGTATGAACCTGACCAACATTATCCCATATTTTTCTTCTCTCTCCACATCTTATCTAAACAATTTTTCATGCTTTCTCCTATGAAATTTAGTTACTTTTTAAAAACTTTATTTATTTCTACCAAGAATGAGAAAGACAGACAGAGAGCAGGAGAAACAGACAGAAAGATAGCACTATCAACAGGGTCTTAATGTGATCCACCCCCAGCCTCAGCCCTGGATCATGGGCACATGTATGCCTATTATATTTAGCAAGATCTCTGGACATGAACCTGGAACTTTCCCATACAGATCAACCTGAGTGAGTGTCATGTTTCACTCCTGCACCATTGTCCATCCCCAAGAGTCATCTCCTGACTTCTCTGTAAATTTCTTGTTTCGGAAGACCTGAACCATATGCCATTCACAGATGTTGAAGACAGTGTCTGTGGGCAATTCATAGCTCAAAAACGTCAAGTTTAGAAATTTATTTATGTGGTACTTGTGGCAAGTTTGTGTGTGTGTGTGTGTATGTGGGTGTGTGTGGGTGTGTGTTTAGTTTGCTAGAGGTTGTGTGTTCTTACTGGGGAGATGGGGAGAGAGAGAGAAGTCTCCCCCTCCACACACACACACATTCCAGTGTAAAATGGTCACACTGCAATCCCTTCCTCTCCATCTCTTCTTCCTTTGGGATTTTGGGCACCCACACACACATGCACAGCATGTTTCTCAAACTACTGGCCTGATGTGGAACTCAAACCACACAGTCAGCCACCTTAGCCACCACTCCACTGGCTGACCCATAGCAAGAGTTTTAAAATTGTTTTTTTCAGAGTTTAGGCAGTTTCATAGAGTATCTTTGGGAATCTTACGTGGTGTGAACATGGAAGAAGCAACAAGGCTCATATTTCTTCATGCAAAGCAGCAGCTTCCTTTTATATTTAAATATTGGGTTTTCAGACAAACGGGTGGAAACTTTTGTGAGTCTAATAAAACTGTAAACCCTCCTTCTAGACAAAGGAGAATATACAAAGATAGAAAATGTTTGCATGCATCTATAGGATGTTCTCAGACTCTTTGAAGATGTTTATGGCCCTTTATTCCATAGGCTCTTGGATAAGGACTTTTAACAATGGCTCTCTGGTTGAGACTGCTTTGACTTAAAGAAAAAGATAAAAGGAAGCCATTGTCCTATCTATGGTCACTACCTTTAGGTTCTCTGAATATCTCCATATCTAGTTGGTTAGAAAGAGCTGATTTTTCTGGTAAGCCTGCCCAGTGGTCAGGTGATTAAGAATTGGATCCCATATGACCAACTGCATGGTTTGAATTCTGGTCACAATGGCTTGAAAAATACACCAGGCACATGTATGTGCATGCTCCAAATCTCAACAGGATGGATAAATTAAAGAACGGGAATTGTAGCATGACCATACCTAATTGGAGGTGCTTTCACCATTTTATTTTTTTCCTCTGGCTTTCTCTCAGAGGGCAAGCACTCTCTGTCAAATAAAAATAATCAAAACAGCATTGTACTGGCACAAAAACAGACATGAGGACCAATGGAACAGAGCAGAGACCCCAGAAATAAACCCCCAAACATACAGCCAACTCATCTTTGACAAAGTGTACCAGTCAACCCAGTGGAAAAGGAGAAATCTCTTTAGCAAATGGTTCTGGAAAAATTGGGTAGATAAATGCAAAAATAAGAATTTGAACCCCTATCTGTCACCATTAACAAAAAATCAACTCAAAGTGGATCAAAGATCTAAACCTAAGACAGCAAACTATAAAACTACTTACTGGTGGAAAACACTAGGGAAACTCTGGGAGACATGGGGTAGGCAAAGACTTCTTAAGCAAGACCCCCAAAGCACTGGCAACAATCCCCAAAATAGACAGGTGAGATTACATCAGATTAAGAAGTTTCTACACAGAAAAGAACACCGTAATTAGTGTGAATCAACAACCCTTGGAATGGGAGAGAATTTTTGTTAACTGCCTCAGATAAGGGACTGATAACCAGAATACACAGAGAACTCTAGAGGCTTACCTGGAAGAAAATGATTAACCTAATTAAAAGATGGGAAAATAAGATGAATAAACAATTCTCTAATGAAGACATACGGACAGCCAAAAGGCATATGAAAAACTGCTCAACATCTCTCATAAGGGAGAATCAGATCAAAAACACAATGAGATACCACCTAACCCCAGTCAGAATGGCAAAGATTAAAAAACAAAAAATGATAAGTGCTAGCAGGAATTTTTTTGAATGTGGTGAAAGGGGAACATTTTACATTGTTGGTGGGAATGTAAATTGGTCCAGCCACTGTGGAGAACAATAAGGAAGTTTATCAAAAACCTTCAAATAGAACTCCCATATGATCCAGCAATTCCACTCCAGGGTGTCTATCCAAAGGACAGGAGAATGCCCAGTCAGAAAAGTTTTTGCACAACTTTATTTATTTGCAGCATTATTCACGATTGCTAAGACATGGAACCAACCCAAATGTTCACAAATAGATGAATAGATTGAAAAAGTGTGGCACATATACTCCATGAAATATTATTCATTTATAAAAAAACAATAAGGCCCTTGATTTTGATAGGAAGTGAATGAATATGGAAGATTTGTTGCTGATTGAAGCAAGTCAGGGTATGAAAGAGAGACATTGTATATCTTCACTTAGTATATACTGACTGTCTGCACTCTATAGTAGAGACTGAAAGACTGGAGGACATAAAAGCATTAAAAATTGTTATGGACACTAGAGACAAAGTGGGAGGACAGCATGGGAGGGGAAGAGTGTAGGAAAGGAAATTTAGGGAAAAAATGGAGAAGTAAGACATTTGTGGGACACAGATAAGGTTTATTATCTGTTGACGAGGATGTGTATAGTGTTCTCAATTGGGTTGGACTGAGGTATGCATCATGCTCGGTAAAAATCTCTTTACAATCTAAAAGATGTATAGCAATTGAATGTAGAAATACTACTACTAATAATAATAAATTAAAAATAAATAAAGTGTTGCCTTTTCATATCCTTTTGAAAACAGGTTTCACTTACACAATAAAGGTATATATAAAGAAGCTTTGTTCTTGAGCAAAACTAAGATGCCTACTTGTTTGTGTCCTGAGAACCAAGACAGGTTTGTTTCTCTGCAGAGTATGTCATCTCAAATACTGTTGGGTTGGAGACATGACTTTTTGTAGGAACAGACTGGCATAAGGAGCTCTTAATTTGGAAGGCCTCCTCAGGGCTCCTTAGGCCCAATGGTACCCAGGCCCATAGTAGAGGAAAGCAAGAGGGAGCAGTGAGAGAGCCAGGTATGAGCAAGAAGTGGTGAAATACAGGCATATTCAGAAGGATGGAAGGAGTGAACTTGACAAGGGTCAGAAACTAGCTGAGGGTCAGAAGCACTCACCCTGCCTTTGAACCTGTACAGGTGTTGTACTTTCTGCCTGGACCTCTCATCCCTCCCTTCGTACAGATGACTCCCTCTCACTTGGGATTTTAGATGAAATGCATCTTCTTTTTACTCACCTGTCAATATAAACTAAATTTCCTTAGATATTCTTTTTAATAGCATTTTACATATCATTCTTATAGCACATCCCAATTTAAAATTTTATATGTGTGTGTATGACTGATTTATACACACACACCATTAAATACATATTATATTAATATATGTTTTTGTTTATTGACAGTGTCTCTGTTTTCTAGTGTAAGTCATGGTGAGGAAAGAGATTATGTCTCTTTTGTGCTTGACACAGAGTATGATTGTTTAGTAATTAATTGTTGCATGCATAAATAAATGGATGGATCACTTGAAGTTATAATGCCAGAGTTCTACAAAAACATGGTTTTCCCTGAACTATGGAAAGAGTCATGACACCAGTGGTCTAAGGATAGATGACCTACACTCACAGAATGAAGAATTGGGACAAAGGAGAGAATGTGGGATTTTTAGAGAATAACTCATTCAGGAAAAAAATCTAAACTGAGAAATTGTTATGTTCTCTATTTCTGTATCAAAAACCCAAAGTGAGGACCACCCCAAATTAGGATATAGGTGAACCCTGCAGGAAATCTCAGCTTCTACCTCTAGCCTGAAAGGTGCTATACATTTGAGAAGGGATACACTGGGGTGAGGAGCAGAGAGAAAGGCCACTTTCAGGAGCCCACAATGTTAAGGCAGCAGCTCCTAGGGTGTCTAATGAGGGCAGTGGAAATAGCAGAAAAAGTGATCACCCTTGTCATCTTTTGGTTGCACATAGAGTGGGTTCCCAGCTTACATGCAGCTCAAGACCTGGACAGCCCAAGAGAAGGAGACAGTGATGATTAGATTTGGAGATCTGCTTGATTGGACTAAGAGATTTCTAGAAAAAGTGTTAATCTGGATATATCCATGGATGTTCCCAGAAAGGATTAATATGGGATTTTGAGTAGGATAGATGTACAAGGCCCACCCTCAATATAGGCAGGCATTATCAAAGCAACAAGTGACTCAGAGAGAGTAAATACAGAAGATTAATGAGTCTCTTCTGAGACAGAGCAAAATAGACTTCTGCTATCTCAGACATCAAAACTCAAGATTCCCCTGCATTTTGTTTTCTCTAGGATTTACACCAATGGCTCCCTGGGTTCTCAGGAGGATTTCCACTTCAGAATCAGATATTTCATCAGCTTCCCTGCCTCTGAGACCTTCCGAGTCTGGCACATGCTACCAAAATCCCAGGATCTCCAGGTTGTAGATGGCCTATTATGAGACATCTCAACCACCATAGTTGTGGAGGGTGCTGCATTATGTGAACAACATGGGAGCCATCTTAAGAGCTATCTGCCATCTTTGGGTTTCACTTCTTGGATGAGCAAACAATAACAGTGATGGTTCTAAACATCCCCGGAAAGCCATATCAGATTCCTGATTGGCTCCCTCTGAATCCTCATGCTAATTGGTCAATATGCAGAACACTTGGCGCCCGAACAGGGACCTGAGTATGAGGGAGCCAGTGAAGAGCACCGAAATAAAAAAGAGAAAGGCCGCAACAGAAAACAGAAGAGGACGGCAAAGAATCGTCCCGGTAAGTAACAAAGGTTACTTAACAAGTAGTAAGGGTGATTATGGGACAAGAAATTAGTCAACATGAGTTATTTGTTCATTGGCTTAATGAAGCCCTCAAGACACATGGAGTTAAAATTAAGATTAAACACTTTCCTTTTTTGATTTCCTAAAAGAGGTGTGGCCCTGGTTTCCCTCAAAAAAGCCATTACTTCTCAATTTGTTACGGCCATAAATTATAAACAGCCATTACTCCTTATCATTTGTCGTACTACAATCACACTCACAGCTGTGTTCTGGCAATCGACACCAATTATGTGGGTTCTCCTTCTGTCCTCTCCTACAAAAGCAGTCTGTTCTACAATAAAGAAGACTTGATTAGCACCTCATCTTGTCTCCACTCTGTGTGTCTGTCCCTTCTCTCACTTCCTCCCTCAGGTAACTGTTCGACTGTCCTGTGGGCCAGGACATGTAGTCACATGAGCTGAGTCCTCAAATAAATCCCCTCTCCCATAGTTATACAAATCTATTGGTTCTGTCTCTCTAGAGATTTCTGGTTCATGTAGAACCACTGCTGAGGGTGAGTAAGAGCTACTCAGAGAGTGTGAAGTTTCTATCTTCTCTGGGATGTGTTGCTGTGTCTTGAATCTTTAGCCTTGTGGATACCAGTGGACACTAAGAATACATGCATTCAGGGCCACAGATGGGATAACGGTTATGTCACTAGACTCCCGCATGACCAGCCACAGTTTGAGTCCTGGATCCCGTGTCTTGAAAATCAGACTAGAGATGGAAAACTGAATTTATTATATTTAGAAAGTTTTCTGTTTTGAAGTACCCACCTCTAAATGTATTATCCTTTTTTATAAACCATGATATGGATAACATGTACATTACACTTTGTTAGTTTGAGTCCATAAGTTTGATTTTCTTGGTCATTTAGAGGAAAAAGTAATTCTTTAGTCTTGCCTCATTTTCCTGAATATTTTAGAGAATAGTCTAACTTTCCATTTCACATTATGCTCTGTAAATATGGCATTGACAACTCATGTATATATTCTCTGCAGTAAAAACTTTAAAAATATTTGACGTTTAAAGAACCCTGAACACAAGGATTCAGAAATTTGGTTTTGAGTTTAGGCATGCCACATACTAAGCAGATAACCCTGAAGAAGTGGCTGAGTAATTAATCCTTTGTGACTAAGAATGAAAGCATTGACTTAGATGGTCTCCAGTCTCTAGTTACAGGATTTTTGTGATGAGTCAGCGTGTTTACACAGAGGTTAAGCTCTGTGCATAGGGAGCCAGATTCCATGTGGTCAACCATGATTCAAATCCCAGTCCTGATAGTTTGAAAAGCATAACAGTTGTGTGCACTCGTGTGACCCAAATCCTATGGGATAGAGAAATGGAGGAAAAGGGATTGTGACATAACCACACCCCACTGGGGGTACTTTCTTTCTCTTTTTCTGGTGAGTGCGTCTGCCCTCTGGCAATAAATTTAATATAATAATATATTATATAATATATACTCCATTTTATAATAATATATTATTATTATGAAAGATCATGTGATAGTCTTTATGACATCCTTCTTCTCCTGTAACTTAAAGAAGGAGGCTGACTGGTGAACATAAATGAGTTTTGTTTTCCAACCCATCTATCCCATGAGTCAGTATGGAACCTCTAATTTATCTGTTCCTACCCTTCCCAGGGAGGGCCAAGAGCTGCTCTGAGTAGGTTTCACCCATCCTGATGAAACATATGGGAAGAGGAGGGAGAATTGACATATTTTGTCTAAATTCTGGATTATATGTTCAGGCTATAGCCAAAGACTGTGCTAAGGAGGCTGAATGGAAAACTCCACCTAAAAGGGAATTTAGCAACTAAACCCCTCGTATGCTGAAGTGAAGTCATGTATTTCATAGTTTAACAATGTGGGGTTAAAGCCAAATTTATATGAAGAACAGATGGGCTGCAGCTAACAGAAAGGAAAAAGCTGCTCCAAAACAGGCTTGTTAAATATTACTATCTCTGAATATAGGCAGAGAGGAAATGCATTCTGGACAGAATATGCTAAAAATGTCTTAAGATCTTTTTAGTTCATTCTCGTCCCTCTAGCACATAGATAAAAGAGTTACAAACCATCAATGCTGTAGACTCTTACTAGTACACCTAACGCTATTTTAATTAGCATTTTCAGCCATTATTTATCAATAATTCTATGCAAAGACATTGCCTCTGAAGAAGATCGACTGTTTTGAGAGAGTCTTGCCTGAGAGACAGAAAGACACAGAGACAGAAAGAGAGAAATCAGCCCCCTGTGGTGGTGGTGGGGTGGCCACATCACAATCCCTTGTCCATTCTCCTCTTGAAATTTTAGGCCTGCACACACACATGGCCAGTGTGAATTTCAAGATAACGGGTCCAGGACTTGAACTGTGGTCTGCCATGCAGGAGTTCAGTGATGTAACCACTGCACCTTCTGCTGGCTCCTCCTCTGAGAAGGATTTTAAGAATCTAAGTTTGGCCAAGAAAATGTGGACAAAAGTTGGTTTTTCAAATCTGTTGGATGGGTCAATAACAGGTGGTTTGGAAGTCAGGAATTTCCCCTTTCTCCTCCCAAATATTTTCTGCCCTATTTGTTCACAAATTTTTGAAATTTATTTCCCAATGACATTATTTCACTTTACAATTCAAAGTGAAATTGTGAGGGACCAGCATATGACATAATGGTTACGTTGCTGGACTCCCGTGTAGTCGACCACAGTTCAAGTCCTGGACCTGGTGACTTAAAACTCATGCCAGGCACGTGTGCATGCATGCCCAAGAGCACAAGAGAAGAATGTAGGAGAAGGGATTGCAGTATGACCTTCCCCCCTATGGGGTGACTTCTCACTGTCTGTCTGTCTCTCCAGTGAGTGCATGTGCTCTATAACAAAAATCCCTCTGAATAAAAATGAGATGTGAAAGGCAAATAATTATACAGATGGCCCCTTGGCTAAAGTTTTTACTAATGTGTAAATGACTGATATAAAAAAATTGTACTCTAAGAGTGAATTTCAATGGAATAACTATGGAAGCTCATGTGAAGTGGGCACAGGTTACCCAGAAAGACAGGCAGAGTTGGCAACATAGAGCAAGGCTTGGGAGATTGACTGCACTGGAGAAAAAATACTTTTTTTTGCATAAAGTTTGCTTTTACCTATTATGGGAAATTCAGATAATCACTAGACTTTTGCCCAGAGCTGGATCTTCCCCATTCACTTTCAATAAAATATCTGATCTCTAAGGTGTGATATCATGATATGAATTAGAATAATGGAAAAAAATGTAGTGGTCTCAGATACATACATCAACTTCCACCCCCAATCAGCTAATGTCTGAAATCCTTCAATCAGTATGTTCTTTTTGACACAATTAAGTGTTAAAAGGTAAATATCTCTGGGAAACTTACTACTTTGAAAATATCCTTTGTTCACATACATATTGACATGTGTAGAGAGAAGGCTAGGAACATAAAGTTGATAAGGAAGAGGATAGATGAAAGCTGTAACTGGGTCCCTGGAAGAGAGATGGAGACTAATAAGGAGGAAAATGAGTTGCAGAAAGAGTGGGCTGGAACCATACAACTAATAGTAATAACAACAACAATAAGAAGAAGAAACTGTAACATGTGCAGTGATTTCTAGTCAATATATGCCATCTTGTCACAGTAACTCATCTGGAGACAAAGTTTGTCACCATTACGACATAAATATTTACTCTTGAATTACTTATTCAATAGATCTTCACAGTGTACCCTTTATGTGGTGGGATACTTTTCTAAGGGATGGCATTACAGAGGTTGACAGAACAGCCAAGGGCACTGCCCTTACAGATTTTACATCGCAGTGGGGCATAACTCTCAGAGAATAAGAAAATACACATAAAACATTATTCTAGAAGATTACAAGCTCTGTCTACTATTAGGGGTTTATACTAGAGAATAACAGGGGCATTGAGGTGATAAGAGTGGTCATGGAAGTGATAGAGTGATGAGGAGGAGACTGGCTTCCAGTACTTGAATGACGAACAGTTGGCCACATGAAGATCCATGGACAGAACATGTTGGGCAGTGGGTACATTGTTTGCAAAGGACCTGGGGAGAATAAGCTTGGCTTGCTTGAGGAATTAATAGAAGGCCAGGATATCTGGGGCACAATAAGGAAAGGGAAGAGGTAGATGAGGCCAGAGGTGTGGAAGCAGTGCCACGAACGCCCTGTAATTTGGACTTTATTCAAGACCAAAAAGCACCTACTACTGGCAGGCTGTGAAAATGAAAATGTGTGAAAAATTTTGGTCTTGTCTCATAGGCTCATCAACTGTGGAGAAACTGACATCATTCTATAGTCATTTTGTCCCTTAACAAGGCAAAGCATTTTCTATGGTTCTAAAATAGGAACAATACTGAAGGGCAAAAGTGACCAAGAGTCCTTGTTGGGGGAAGTTAGGCAGGGACTGGTCATCCAGAAACCATCAGGCTTGGGAAAGGAGCCCCCAAGTCAAATCTAGTGCCTTGGTCTCTTCTCTCTTAGTTTCTCTTATTAACAGGAGTCCTGACCTCACTCTCACATCCCAAGAATAAGAACTTTTCTCACCTTTGCTTGAATAAATCGTACTTAACTGAAAACTCCCATGTTCTCTGAGTGTGTGTATATATGAGTGTGTGTGTGTGTATGTGTGTTTAAGGCAGTCTACAGTCTTTGGAGATTTGTTGGGAGGCTTATTAATGTTTTTAGCTTTACCCCTTTGGAGAGTGGCCTTTTAGCACATAGTAAATTCTTTAAAAATGAAAATTTTCATTGGATTATAAATGTTTGCCATGTTGGCCTTGCACACACATGCCTCTAGAATCTTTGGTACATGCTCAGTTTGGTTCATCAAGTGCTTACTGAGAGTCTACTATGCAAGTGTTAGGTGAGACACTGTCAACACAGATGAGTGATTTGCCTACCTTGCCTTTCAAGAACACATGTACAACCACAATTAAGTTTTGTGTGGGACCAGAAGTTGGTGTAATGGCTATGACACTGGACTCTCATGTAGTTGACTGCAGTTTGAGGCCTGGACCCGGTGGCTTAAACTTACACCGGGCACATGTGCATGTGTGCCTAAGATCCCGAGAGGAGAATGGAGGAGAAGGGATTGCAGTGTGGCCATCCCCCATGGGGGGTGATTTCTTGCTTTCTGTCTCTCTGTCTCTCTCTGTCTTTCTGGTGAGTGCACATGCTCTATAGCAAAAACCTCTAAAAAAAAGTTTTGTGTGTCAGCTTCATCCACATTTTTATCACCTGACATATGCTTTAGTTTTAGGTCCTCTGCCTTCCTAAATATCCAGTTGCACATATAGCTCATTCTCATGTGATTCAGATTCTACCTAATCCAGAAAGACTCCACATTGCTTTCAATGAGCTGTTTCACTAGAAGAACATGTGGAAGTTGAATATTGCCAGAATCGAGAGCTGGGTTTTATAATTCTCATGTCATGAATAGCTGGATCCTTTAAAATGAACATGGGTTATTATGAATAGAAAGCATTTGGAGAGACTGGCTCCATCGCCTATTGGTTAAGGGAGCTGGTTCCCATATGACTGACTATGATTTTAATTCCAGCACTGATGGCTTGAAAAACATGTTGGACGCAAGTATGTGCATGCCCCAAATCCTGACAAGATGGACAAAAAGAGAAGAGATTATGGCATGATCATGCCCCATTGTGGGTGGGGGGAGTTCTCTCTCTCTTTCTTGTCTGTATCTCTTTGGAGATTACACTTGCCCCCTGGCAATTAAAAAAACATTTGGAGGATAAAGTCTCTGGAATGAAAATTTAAGAGGAGAAATAAATGGGGAATGCATTCCAGGAAGATGAATTTTGAAAGTATGTTTGTTTCAGATTCTTTTATTTTTACTGCTTATAGTAGTAATCTTTGTGAGACATTTCAAAGAAAGGGCTTGTAGAATAAAGCCTGCTTTGTAAAAATACTTCCTTCTTGGCATCTGCATGCTAGGGGAGAGGTCTGGGTGGCTTCTGTCAGGGACAGTATTCTCTCTGCTTAAGACATGGTCTCGTTCCTCTTCTAATTCCCCCAGAAGCTTTTCCTTTTGCAGGTATTTCCTGAAGTACCAACTATATACCTGCATCAGTACTAGACAGAAGGGGTACAGTGATGTGTAAGATATTCACAGCACTACGGGGACATACCATGAAACCAATAATTATTAAGGAAAACACAGATTTTAGTTGCAATAAATGTTATAAAGGAGAAGTATAGAGCTGTAAATATTACAGTCACTTTGGAATGAAGATGGAAACTTTAATTGAGTACAGATTCTAGTCCTGGGTTATTATTTATTGACCATGACAAGATTTGTCAGGCTGAACTGGACAAACATCCTTTGCTACTTGTCTGATCTGTATTTCCCTTCATCTTCATATTCCTAAATTGCTCCCATCCTTCTCCTTTTAGTCTTGTAAACACCTTTAGGGCAGGGGCCATGGTCTTAGCTTCAAGTACTAATGTCCCCTGTGGTGACTGGTACATAGTAATTGACAGTCCCATTGAACTACAGATCTTCCTGTTGCCTCTCTAATTCCAAGTATAGGCTTTGGCTGGACAGTGGGGCTGAAGGTTCTACCAAGGTGTTATTAGACAGTTAGACCCTGCCTATAGCTTTCTTCACTGGAGTCTGGCTATTCTGACTGAGAGACACAAGACTAGGTGCTGAAAGGAAGTGATAGCTGGCTTAGTAAGGCCAAAAGCTTCTGCTCTAAGCACTCTAGGTCCTCTATGGGATAATGCCGGTTTTGTAAAGATTTCTTTCCTGGGATCTTCAGGGAGGTGATCAAGTTGGAAGTCAAATTCTCCCCTGAAGAGTTTCAGAATCAGACCAATGGCTACATCTCAGACACTTTCAGATTCTGAAGTGTCTTCTACTCATCCAGATGAAAAATGTCAGTGTTTCGAGTGAAACACCATAACACAAACTTAATTCTACATTCCTCCTAGCAAAAAATGAATTGCTTTTCCTTGCATTCTTTATATTGCTACCATACACTTGGAAACATTACTGCTATCCTAAAATCCAACTTCATTTCCACCACTATTTGCTCTCCCTCCAAGCTATTAAGTCTGCTTTCTAACCTCTCGCTCATCTCAGTCTCTTTTACCAAGTACTGAGAACAGACAACTGGTCACCCTGCTTCCTGCTCAGGCTGTTCTCAGAGATATCTCTTCAATGTGCAGATTTATAATGATGACCTTTAAAGGCATGCTGTCATTGGCAGTAAGACACAGAATCCTTAGGTGGACCTAAAAATCCCTGGTGATCTGATCCCAGGCCACCTGACTGTCTTTGTCTTCCATTCTCTCCTCCATCTCAGATCTCCTCTGTTCCTGTTACACCAAACCGTGTGTGGCTACGAACCATCCACGTCTTTGGGACTTTGTAACATGATGTGCATCTATTCAAATTCTCCACCAGCCTCTTTTTGTCTCTTCTCTATATCTACCTTATCAGTGTCTACTCACCATTTGAGATCCAGCTCAAGCATCCTCACTTCCTCTATATCGACCTTGTCAGTGTCTACTCATCATTTGAGATCCAGCTCAAGCATCCTCACTTCTGAGGAGTCCTCCACCCAGTTTTCCCATCCATTCATCCTACCCAATTGATCACACCCTTTTCTAGAATACTGTGGCTTCTCCATGACTCTGTTTAGAGATACATGATTTTCAGCATTCACACTTGTATTCTTGCCTGTGTCTTTTTAAGTTTAAAATTTTATACCTTCATACTCTATGCCTCATTAACTATGTGACCTTGGGCAAATTACATAACCTCTCTCGATTTCTTTTTCAGTATATTAAAAAGGTACTAGTAGGGCCAACAGGTCCAATGGTGGCTAAGGCACTGGATCCCACATGGCTACCTCCATGGTTCAAGTCCCAGACCTTGTGGCTTGAAAAACATGCCAAGAGCATGTATGTGCATGCTCAAAATTCTGAGAGGAGAGTGGAGGATAAGTGATAATGGAAAAGAAGGGATTGTGGCATGGCCATCCCACCTGGGAGGTGGTTTCTCACTTTCCCTTTCTTTGTCTCTCCCCAGCAAGTGCAGATTCCCTATGACAAAAATCTAAAAAAAAAAAAAAAAAAAAAAAAAAAAAAAAAAAAAAAAAAAAAAGAAAAAAAGAAAAAAAGTAAAAGAAAAGAAAAGGAAAGAAAGAAAGAAAGAATAGGAAAGGAAAAAAAAGGCACTAGCCTTGACTGTTGGGGTAAGAGGTGTAGTGCATGGAAATTAAATGGGATTTTATGTTTTTTTTTTCTTTTAAGTTTATTTATTTCTTGCATGAATTACAGAAGGGGTGGGGAGAGACAGAAAGCATCTCCATAGTATCTCCATGCCATGATCCACCTCTTGCCTCGGCCAAACTGGATTGTGGGCACGTGTGTGCACCCAGTACACATGGGAGGAGGGCTTGGAATGTGAGCCCCATATCTTCCCATGAGGATCCAGTCACACAAAGCACTGCGTTATCACTGTGCCATCCCTGACACCAGAGCTTTCATTTCAGTTTTCTTACCAAAGAAGTTTCAAACTGAGATGGATACAAAGTGGACAAAATCATTTAAAAAAAACCAACAACAACAACCTTATTTATGTATTTTATGTATTTGAGTTAACTCATTACATGGCCACTATGAATCCAGCACAAAAAAATTTCAAAGTATTGTTTCAGTCTGAAGTTATTTATACCTGAACTTCCTACCAGGGGAGAGAGAAAGTTACTTCTGCTTTGGTGTAAGGGTATAATGCTAGGCACACTTGATCCAGGCTGGTGTGATACAGGTTCTTAGTATTTTAGAGTTGAGTGAAAAGTGAGGTCAGCATGCACAGAGACCTGGGAGAAACCAGCCAATTTCAGCCACTAAACTGGAAAACACTGTTCCATTTCCTTCCGAACAGAGGCCACAGTGGTCTACAAAACCATCTGGAGGAATGCAGCCCCAAGAGAACTAGCATGCTGTAACACATTTGATTAAAAAAGGAGAAAACATGGTGTGTGTTAACCTCATGCTAGGATGGGGAGAGGGCAGTCTGCAAGTTGTGGCCCATGGAGATTTCTTCTGGATTACTTTAAAAGCACTTTTGCAGAGCCAGGCAAATGAAAGTCATGTGTTTATTCATCAAGGAGACCTTCTCTTGGGGATATTTTATTTGCAGTTCTATAAAGAAGCGAAACCTCCATGTTTTTAATCTTTGTGCAAGAACTTCTAAGCACTGGAAAAGTTGAGACAGGAAGAATGATTTGGATGTCTCAGAATTTCTGATAAAATTTGGAAACTTGTTCAGGCTCTTTGAACTTTTCAGTTGGACTGTATTGGATTCTGTGTCTATGAGAGCAAGCTAACTTATATCCATTTCTTGGGCTACTTCATTTTTTAAGACAATTTCCAGAGGGCAAGTTTTCTGGCCAGAGAGAGACAAAGAGAGGTGGGGGAGAAAACATTCCCCAATGGGGCATGGTTATGCTGCAACCTCTTCTCCAGTTCTCCATCCGGTTGGAATTTAGGGCACAAGTGCACATGCATGCAGCATGTTTTTCAAGCTGCCAGGGCTGAGGTTCAAATTGTCGTTAACCATGTGGGATCCAGCTCTTAACCACTAGGCTATGGGACCAGTCCATATTTCAGTGTTTTTATCAAGGCCTTGATAAAGTCCCAGAGAAGCAAAGGTAACATTAAACACTCAGTCTTGAGTGTGCTCATGTCTGAATATTCCCAAATGTCATTAGCCCTCTGTGGGCATTCAAAATATGTACTTGGGTCATTTAATTCATCTGGGGGAAATTTTCTGCAATCAAAAATGCCTTTGAGGGATTTCAGTGGTTAGTCTCATCTTCTCAGTCAAATGGTGTCAACCTAGTACAAAGGTTTGTATCATAACATCACAAAACTAGAAGGAAAGGACTTCCTACTTCACTGTTAGGAGACTTGTGCCTTTGGTTTGGTTGTTGAGAAACTGTGTTCAATCAACTTTAGTGCTCTGTGATTCTCTGCATAGTGAAGTGTTATGGTACGTGGTACGTGTTTTTAAATGTGCAAGTCCAGAAAAGCCTGAGAAGGGATTTAATTTTCTTGCCCAACCTAATTTTGTACACCATTACACACACACGAGCAAATGGAGTTACTTTTGAGGAAACGTGATTTAGGAGACAAATGTGCATTAGTTATCTATTGCTGCATTACAGATTGCCCCTGAATTTAGTAAACTATGAATAAAATAGCAAAAAGTTATGATCTCACAGTTTCTATGGATCAGAATTCTGGAGTGACTTAGTTGGGTGATTCTAGATTAGATCTCTTATGGAGTTGTGGTCAAGATGTCAACTGGGATGACTGTCTTCTGAAGGCTGAACTGGAATTAGAGAAGCTGCTTTCAAGATGGCTCCAATACATGGCTGATTCAGGAGGTCTCAGCTTTTTGCTGCATGAGTCTCCCATATGGCTTCTTCAGTATCTTCATGATACGGTAGCTGACTCCCAGAAGAATGAACTAAGAAAAAGAGAATGAGCAAGCAAGCAGAAAGACATGGATTGACCTAATATTGAAAGTCACATACCTTCTTTTTTTTTTTTAAATTTAGTCACTAGGGGCCAGCACATGGTGTGGTGGCTAAGACACTGGACTCCCATGTGGCTGATCATGGTTCAAGTCCCATATTTGTCGGCTTGCTTTCTCACTTTCTCTCTCTCTCTGGTGAATGCACTTGCCCTGTAGCAAATTAATAATAATATTAATAATTATAAATAAAAATAAACAAATAACTCTTTAAAAATGTTAGTCACTAAGTAGTCACTAGTTTTAAGGGGAGATGAATTAAGGCCCTCTTTTTTGGGAGAAGTATCAAAGAATTTGTGTACATTTTTTTTTATTAAATTTTTATTTATTCACTCATTCATTTGACCAGAGAGAGACACACACAGAAAGAGAGAGAAGGAAAGTGAGAAAGCAAGCCACCAGGAACAGGACTCAAACCATGGTCAGTCATGTGGGAATGTCCAGCGCCTTAACCACCATGCCACCTGCTGATCATGTGTGCACATATTTTTAAAAGAACATACTGCAAACCATAGAAATCTGTTGCGATAGAGGTGAATTTCAAGTCTGCCAGGTATGTGCTGTGTTGCTAGGGGCAAGTTGCTGAATCTTCATACTTCAGTTTAGTCATTTATAAAGTGATATCCAAGATACCTACCTCACAGTGTTATTGATAAGATTATAAATTATGCTGATAAAATTCCTCAAGCAATCCGTAGCCTAAGGATAGTGCTAAATGAACAGTAGCTATGGCGATGATAATGACAAACATGGGGATGATACATGATCTTGGGCAGGTGACACAATCTCTCTGAACTTCATTTTATTCATAATACTCACCTCATGGAACTATTGTCAAGGTTAAATACTGTAACTTACAAGAAGCTTCTGGCACAAAGTCTGTTAGTTTTCCTAGTCTTTTGGAGAAACACCAATGAAATTATATTTTAGTTGTTCTTGTTGCTAAAAAATATCATGTTTAAAAGCTATCATTAATGTCATAAATATTGAAATAGTTACAAAATAATGAAAAAAATATTGAAATACTTACAAAAATGGAGGACTCAACGCTTTAAAATCTACTCTTCTAGACAAATGGGTTCATCTTTCCAGTAGTGGGACAAGTTCCTTTGTGGTTCATTGCATCGATTGGTTGTTCTGTGTCAGTCAATCTTTTCTGGGCATTGTACATTGAGACGACACTTACCACATCCCCTAAAAGAGACACACATATGCCTACGCACCCATCTGTCATTTAGCATGTGTTAGTATTTTTGCCATCATCTGAAGATAATGATACCGGGAATGGTAACGTCACTGGATATGAAGAAGGAAGGGAAATGTCAAAGAGTCAAGCATTTGGTGCATATAGCTTTTTATTCTTTCAAAATGATGCTTTGCGGGACCAGCAGTTAGCGTAATGGCTATGTCGCTGGACTCCCATATAGTTGACTGCGGTTCGCGTCCCGGACCCGGTGTCTTAAACTCACGCTGGGCACGTGTGCGTGCATGTCCAAGATCCCGAGAGGAGAATGGAGGAGAAGGGATTGCGGCATGGCCATCCCCCCGGGGGGGTGATTTCTTGCTTTCTATCTCTGTCTCTCTCTGTCTGTCTGGTGAGCGCACGCACCCTATAGCAAAAACCTCTCCCCAAAAAAGAAAAAAAAAATGATGCTTTGCCAGGAAGCCAGAGAGACTGATGGTGTGGCAATAGGGTTAAAAAGTTGCTGGGTGTAGTGTAGCTCCCAGGATTCCAGTAGAGTGATCAGATCTCAGATCCTAAACTTAGAACGGGGGCAGGATGGTCCAATCAGCACTGATTTGTTTGTTTGTTTCTTTCTTTCTCTAGGCCTCCTGTTTCCTTTCAAGAACCGTTTAACTGATCTAGGTTTGAGCAGTTCTCGGTGTGGTTACTCTGGCAAAGATCTGTTTATGTATGGTAACTTCAAGATTCCTGGAATTTAAAGTAAAATTGGCAAAGCTATCATTAATTTGAGGAGCAAGGGAACACAGTGTTGTAACAGTGATGTAGATGTGGGAAGAAGAACAAAGAACATTATCTTCATGTCCTGGGAAGACACTGCCTTCCTCCTTCCTACCTCCTTATTAGTCAAAGGCAGGGTGGGTGGGGAGGGTTCTTGTTGTCTCTGGAATGAATTGTCAAAACTTTCCCCTCCAGGCTTGAAGCATGTTCCCCTCTGAGGCTGCCCAGCACGCCGGCAAACCAGTCTTTACTTGAAAGACACATGGCATTGACATGACAGATGTCATATGAGTCCCCCCTCCTTCTGAAAGATTTTTGAAAGACATTAGATCCTGCATCTGGGGCCAGCAGAGTGAAGTCTGCAGAGAGCAGGCAGCATTCTTACTGGGGAAACTGCCAGGGGACCAGAGACCCCATCTGGAGAGGGTCCTCAGCTGGTTTCTGCAGAGCAAATGATGGAGAAAAACTATTGGGGGGGGCGGAGGGTGGTGGTGGAGACAAAGCAGGCAATGAGAAAAATCTGTTTTATGGAGCTTACAAACCTGAACTCAAATATTAAAAATGCTTTCATCAGTCTCCTTAATCCAGAGAAATTCTTTTTGGCTTAGATGGGAGGAAAAAAATCAGTCCCTTAAGGGGAAAGCGACAGGAGAAAGAGGTAATACGGATGTGAGTCAGACGTGGGGAATTGCTGGCAAATGCATTCGTTTTAGGAGGCGGAGGCGGACTGTTTTCAGCTGATCTAATGCTGTTGACCACTGACAACGCCTGCCTGCTTTTTATTGATTCCTCCTTGTCATTATTAAAAAGGTTTGACTCCAGGAATTGGTTGAAAAGTGAGGGAAAAAATGTCTTGCTCAATTTTTCCTCCTCCAGGGAATAAGCATCATTTGGGCTCCAAAGCTGTGTTTTTCTTTGGGGTTGCCTTTTAAAAGAGGTTGAAAAAAGTGGTTATAGACATTCGAGGGGAAATAAAGCTTGTGGTGTATTAACAGGGCTGGTTTTAATCAGCAGTGATTTGACTGGGGTCACATTAGAGCTGCAACAGTGATAACTGATACTATGATTTTCGATGCCTTTTACCCTTAACTGAAGGCTTGTGGATTTTCTGACAGAAATGTATTTGTTTCCCTGGGTCAGGCCATGGTGGTGCAGGGCTTCATGAGGAACCCCCTCACATGAGGAAGGGAGGACTCCCATATGAGCAGTTGCCTCGGAGATTCTTCTCAGCTGGAGTTCCAGCCTCAGAGAAGGAAGACTTAGAGGCTGAGAGCTGCTTCTTTCTTTCTTTCTTTCTTTCTTGAGAGTTTTTTGCTATAGGGCGCTTGCGCTGGCCAGACAGACAGAGAGAGACAGAGAGACAGAAAGCGAGAAATCACCCCCCAGGGGGGATGGCCACACCGCAATCCCTTCTCCTCCATTCTCCTCTCGGGATCTTGGGCACACACGCACATGTGCCTGGCATGAGTTTTAAGCCACCAGGTCCAGGACTTGAACTGCAGTCAACTACGTGGGAGTCCAGCAACATAGCCGTTACGCTAACTGCTGGTCCTGAGGCTGAGAGCTTCTGAGTGAGCCAGATAGAAAGGAGAGGAAGAAGGGACCAGAAGGTAGTGTAGTGGCTATGTCTCTGGACTCTCATGTAGTCTACCGCAGTTCGAGTCCCAGAGCTGGTGGCTTAAACTCACTCCGGGCGCGCACATGTGCATGCATGCCCAAG
>NW_006159436.1:1806512-1820424 GCF_000334495.1 Tupaia belangeri chinensis | reverse complement strand
TGCCTCCCTGGGTCCCCTCGCCCACCCACAGTCGTCTGCATGGCACCCGAGGGTCCCGCCCTACTTCCCGAGCCCTGCAAGTGTGCCCTCTGTGCAAACCGGTCCTCACAAGTGGGACTGAGGGCTGAAGCGAGGGACCAAGGTGCTCTCCAGCTTGACCCAATCCTGTCCAATCCAGACCCAGTCTGTTATTTAATATGGCTGCCACCAAAATTGCACCAACATCTCAACAAATTTATAACTGATCAGAAAACTAAAATCAAACTCCTACTTTAGCCAGCAACTATAGTTTGCCATATTTGCCATCAGCAGTAGCAACGTGGTTTCCAGGAATGTTCTCTTCATGAGTAAGACAGTTCATTTTTCCACGTGGTGGTTGGGGCTGCTGGCTGACCATGGTTTGAGTCCCGGGCTGAGAGGCTTGACTTCTCACTTTCTCTCTCTGTCTCTTTCTGGCGAGCACTCATGTCCCATAGCACAACTTTTAAAAATAATAAATAAAATTAAATGGATAATTCTTAATAAAGAAATAGAAATACAAAGGAGAAGCAGAGACTCAGCATTTACCTGTCTCTGACTGTGGAACTCTATTGCTTTGGGGATGAAGGAGATCGGGTACAAAAGCTCATGGAGAGTCCTAGGGGTGTGTGTTTTGGGGAAAAGGGTTAGCAGATGGATTTATCCCGTCAGTCCTCTTGAGGCTGCTGTAATGTTCTGTGTTCTTTTGTTTACATATACACACGCTAGAGGCAGATGATGCTTCAAGTGTTTAGAGTTTCTTGTTCTAATGCTTGAGAGGTATTGACCAATCCCATCTCTCCCTTGGTGCTCCTGGTGAAAGAGCGCTTGTAACCAGGAGACAGCTGTCCCAAGTGATGGTACAACCCGAGATGTGGCCTGGGAGGAACTGGAGAAGGATGACTCAGTTCAAAGTCACCGTTCGTTCAGTCCTATCCATGCAGCATCCTCACTTCCTCTTGCCTTTTCCTCCCTGACCACATCACCCTCATGTCCCTCTGTGGTGGCATCTCTCAGGGAGAGGCCCAGTGCACAGCACCAACTTCTTCTTGGGACCTGCCTTTGACTCCAAGGGGTGGGTCTGCAGAAGCCAAGTTTTGTTTGTTTTTTAAATTTTTTCTATTAATTAATTCTTTTTTTAATATTCATTCACTGAGCATCATCACAGCATACACAATGTGATTTCCTATTCAGAATACACTGCACAGTGACTTAATTGTACATGTTATTGTCAATAATTTTCCATTTCTTGTTTTATATATATATTTTTTTCCCCACATTTCTTACCCTCTGCCATTTCCCACCTTCCTCCCACACTGCCTCTGGTGTCTACAGTTGCTTTCCTAGTTTTACTACCTTTGCCTGAGACATGGACATCTGGCTGTGGAGCAACAGATAATCTCTTCCAGGTATATGAAATCATAATGGGGAATCACAGAGCCTAGGAACTGTGAGAGTCGAGTATCATTAAGGACAGTTTTAGGGTAGTAGTTGCCAAATACTTTTTAAAAATGATGCTTAGTGAAAAAATGGGACACATATTCCTACTATAGTTATAGATTATTTGGTCTGTTCTGTTGATATTAACAGAAAATATCTGAAACTGGATGAGTTATACGAATAAAGGTTAGGCCAGTCTGTGGCATGGTGGTTAAGGTGGCTGGATCCCACATGGCTGACCTTGAAGTTCAAATCTTGGACCTGGTGTTTTGAGAAATACGCTAGATATGTGTGTGTGCCGAAAATCCCAGGAAAAGGAGGGAAAATTAGATGATCATGCCCCATAGGGGGGTGCTTTTTCGGCAGGAGGGATTGTATGATCATGCCCCATAGGGGGGTGCTTTTTCGCTTTCTCTCCCTCTCTCCCTCCTTTTCCCCGCTCCAGTGAGTGCACACGCCCTCTAGGAAACTGAAATATAAAATAGGGTTTTTTTCCAGTTCACAGTTTAGAGGCCCAGAGTCCAGGGGCTGAACACAGTGATGGTCTGGCTACATGATAAGGTGGTGGAGGGCAGAAGCACATGCTTATTTGTCCATGTGTATTTGTTCTTATTCTCTCTCACAAAACCGCCAGGACTCAATCATGGGAGACTGTCCTATTAATCCTAACCTTCATATCCTCCTGAAGGCCCCACTTTTCAACACCACAGTCAAATTAAGTTTTACCTTTTTTTTTTTTTTTTTTCTGGAGAGGTTTTTGCTACAGGGCTCATGTGCTCGCCAGAGAGACAGAGAGACAGAAAGTGAGAAATCACCCCCTCGTGGGGATGGCCACTCTGCAATCCCTTCTCCTCCGTTCTCCTCTTGGGACCTTGGACGCACGCGCACATGTGCCCGGTGTGAGTTTAAGCCACCGGGTCTGGGACTTGAACGGCAGTGGACTACGTAGGAGTCCAGCGACATAGCCATTATACTAACTGTTGGTCCCAAGTTTTACCTTCTTAATTCCATCACAAGCAAATCTCTACACATAAATTTTAGGAGAGCATTCAAATCATAGCACATGTATTGCTGTTACTAGCTAATATCTCGAGACATGCTATATAATTAGGATTTTAAAAAAAAGATTTGTGATAAAGTGCATGCTCACACACAGAAAAGAAAGAGAAAGATAGCTAGATAGATACCAAGAGACAGAGATAAGAGAGAAAGAGAAACAGAGAAAGAGAGAGAGAGAGCGCATTCTCCATTGGGTTTGGCCACACTGCAACCCCCTTTCTCCAGTTCTCCAGCCTGTTGGTTGCTAGGCTTTCAAATGTGTAGCTAGAATGTTTCAGGCTGACAAGGCCAGGGATTCAGATTATGGTTGCCATGTGAGTTCTAGCTTCTTTTGAGCAGTGTTATTAGCACTAAACTATGAAACCAGCCTTGCACTTAGGTTTATTTATTTATTTACTTATTTTTATGAAAAGCAAATATAGCCTCAGTGGCAATAAGCATATATAGACCTAGATCTTGTTGCTTGTGTGTTTGTTTTTAATTTTGCTGTAGGGTTTGTGTACTTGCAGGCAGAGGGAGACACAGAGAGTGTGGGAAAGTGAGAAAGCACCCCCAAGGGGAATGGCTGTCCTTTCTTCTCTATTTTCCTTTTGAGGTTTTGGGCATGCATGCATACACAGTCAGTGTGTTTCTCAAGGTATTGGTCAAAGACTCCAACTGCATAGTCGGACATGTGGGACCTAGCTGTCTTAACCTCAAGGCCATTTGCTGGCCCTAATCTTGGTTTCAATACTCTTCTTGATAAAAAGAACCAGGAAACCCTGGATAAATGGCTGGTTGTAGGAATAGGAGGGAAATATGTGACATGAACTTGGAACATCTTGTGCCAGAAAGTAAGGAAGCACTCAGGAACAAACAGCAACCAATAAAACAATAACATAAAGCTCCCAATGGCCAAATCTGGAAAAACTTCATTGATAAAATAAAATAGTATAGTGTTATAATTCAAAGTGTAAAATAAATATCTGTGACAGGGCTGGCAGGTGGTATGGTGGTTAAGGTGGCTGGACTCCCACATGGCTGACCATGGTTCGAATCCTGGATCTGGCAGCTTGCTTTCTCACTTCTCTCTCTCGTTGTCTCTCTCTGGTCAATTTCAATAAAATAAATAAATAAATAATGACAATGAAAAAAATTAAGTAATTCTTTTAAAAAATAAATACATACCTGTGAGTCTATATAGATATAAATAAGTGATTGAATAGACAAATGAATGAGGAAGAAGAGACACAGTTCATCAGCAGAATTCTAAATAAGTTATTTAGATATTCCACCTTCAAGAAAATAGATCATAACTTTTCACTAATTAAGTGGGTGCAGGCCAAGCACAGTGACTTCCTTCAAAAGGAATACTATACAAAGAAGAGGGAGGGAAAAAGAATAGCTTTACAGTAGAGAAACCTCATGAACACTATCGTGGCCAGTAAGGAAGATCAACATCAACATAAGTCACATGGAGGGGACATGTCCTTGATCTAATGTGCCGACATGGCACTTTACCTCTTGGTTGTTCTTCCCAAAACCCATAACTCTAGACTGAACATAAGGAAAGTATCAGAAAAATTCATATTAGAAAACTTGAGACAAAATACCTAACTAGTGCACTTTAAAATAATCAAAATCATCAGAAACAAGAAAAGTAATGAAAAGGGCCAGGTGGTTGCATACTGGTTAAGGAGCTGGACTTGCATGTGGTTGACCATGGTTCATGTCTTGGTTCTGACAGCTTGAAACTCTTGCCAGGCACACGTGCATGCTAAAGGCAAAAACTCTACCATTGGAGTTGGGACTAGTACTTTCAGGGACTAAAGTAATGATTTTCTGCTGAGATTTCACCCTCTAAGACATTCCCAAGTGGTAGGGGCCCCCCTATATCATGCTCTCTGTCTCTGCCTTTTCATTTTTAAAAATGTTTTTAAATTTTTTATTTTTAAGGTAAAGTATTTTATTAGCTCTCAGATCCTTTCTCTTGCTAATTCTCACCTGTCCCTCCTCCCATCCAGGAGAGGCAAAGACTCCACCATTGGAGCTGGAACTGGTGCTTTCATGCGATGGGCTCATGTGCCGTGTGGTTTTCATATTTTAATTTAAAATAAATAAATAAATACTTTTTTTGTATTTTTTTCTCTTTCTCTATTTTCTTTCCCTTTTTCTTTTACCTTCACTACTTCGCTGCTCATCCTCCACACTCTGAATGCCTAGACAGGCCTAAGTGAACTGAAGCCAAACATCTGAGTACTACTAGGATCAGAATATTCCTTAATCCCCTCTGAATCTGCTGCACAAAAAGATAAAAATGGAACAGCGGTGAGTCTGCAGACCACCTCTGCATGCCTCTAAACACTCAGATTGACCTTCAAGATATAAGGAAGAAACATATAACCCATCAGATGACCAGAAATCACTGCAGAGGCATAAGAAATATGTGAAACCAAGATAATGCCTCTCCTTCAAGGGAAAAGAATAACTCCTCTTCATCCACAGACAGCACATTGGAACTTGCAGAAGTGTCTGTTAAAGAATTTAGAATATTTACAGTGATAAAGCTAACAGAGATGCAAGAGAAAAGACACAACGAACTCCAGGAGATGGAGGAGAAAAGAGCCAATGAGTTCCAGGAGGTGAGGAAGTTCTTGCATGATCTGAAAAAGGAAATAATGACCATAAAAAAGAAGTAAATGGAACTGTTGGAGATGACGACTGTAATACAGGAAATCAAAATCTCTCTTGCAAGTATTAAAAGCAGGATAGCTCATACAGAAGACTGAATCTCAGATGTAGAAGACAGAATCACTAGACTAGAAAAATCTACCAGGAAGACTGAAAAAATAACCAGAACAAAAAACAAACAAAAACAAAACAAGAAAAAAAAAAACAACCAGATACAACCAAAAAAAAAAAGAAAAAGAAAGAGAGTGTGAGAGAGAATAATATAAAAGAAATACTAGATACCACTCAACGCCCAAACATCTGGATAATTGGTATTCCAGATGGTGAAGAGGCCAATAAGGGCATTGGTAATCTATTCCATGAAATCTTGAAAACAAACTTTCCAAACCCAGAGAGGCCTTCAAAGATCCAGACCCAAGAAATACAAAAGACCTCAAATAGAATCAACCCAACAAGATCTTCTCCAAGACACATTATAGCCAGATTGACCAAAACCACAGACAAAGATGAGATACTAAAATTGATAAATTACCTACGAAGGATATCCCGGGCTAACAGGGGACCTCTCATCAGAAACAATGTGAACAAGGAGAGAATTCAAAGAGTTGAGTGAAAATAATTTCAACCAAGGATACTATACTTGGTGATATTATCTTTCATATGGGAAGAAAAGAGAAGAATATTCTTAGATAAACAAAATCTGAAAGAATTTACCAACACCAGACCAGATCTCCAAAAAGTTTTGAAGGGAGTGCTATATCAGGAAAACTAAATACAGACACACAGAAATAAGAGTTCAAAAATAACTAAGAAAATGGCCAACTTAATGGTAGGGATTAATCTGGACTTGAAAATTATCTTCCAGAACATAAACAGAAAGATTGGAATATAATAGAAAATAGATTAAGTACATGAGACTGAACTGGTGAAAAATAATTTTTATGACTTCTGACTAAAACATTACTGATTTTCTTTTATGTTTTGTTTTCCAGATTAGGGGCTTTGTTTTCCAGATTAGGGGATTTTTGTCTTCTCTTGAGCTGCCAATAGATTCATAAACCTACTATTAGAACAGAATCCTGACCTGTTTCCTTGCTTTAAGTCTTAAGCAAAGTACTCTTAACATTTTTTGATTCTGACTTATTAAAGCTAAAACTGCCTTTCTTGAAATTAAAAATACATTTAAAAAATACCCACTTATGTTATAACAGCTGAACTTCCTATTGAAAGTAGTTATATTAATTAAGATATTTTGCAAATCAATAAAACATGGGGGGGAAGGAATGGAAAGCAACTGTAGATACCAGAGACAGTGTAGGAGGAGGGTGGGAAATGGCAGAGGGTGATAAATAGGAAAAAAAAATTGTATTTTGTCTGCTATGATGATTTTCAGTGAATGAATGTAAAATAAATAAATTTTTTAAAATAAAATAAAATTAGGTAATGTATCAATATCAGCTCGTTAACTTTAATAAATGGACCTTATGAATGTAAGATGTTAATAATGAGGGAAAGTGAGTATGGGATGTACAGAACTTCCTATACTATCTTCATTTTTTTTTTTTTTTGGAGAGATTTTCACTATAGGGCACGTGCGCTCGCCAGACAGACAGAGAGAGACATAGAGACAGAAAGCGAGAAATCACCCCCCAGGGGGGATGGTCACTCCGCAATCCCTTCTCCTCCATTCTCCTCTCGGGATCTTGGGCATGCACACACATGTGCCTGGTGTGAGTTTTAAGCCACCGGGTCTGGGACGTGAACTGCGGTCAACTACGTGGGAGTCCAGCGACAGAGCCATTACGCTAACTGCTGGTTCTCTACTATCTTCATATTTTTAATGTAAATCTAAGGCTATCTCCCCACGATAAAGTTTATTAAAAGAAGTAGATGTAGGGCAACAGCTGGGTTAAAACAGTCTCTCAGCTCTGGTACCAGTGACATTTTGCTGTTGCGAAGAACTGCCCTGTGCATTCTAGGACACTTAGCAGCATCCCTGGCCTGTACACACTGATTGCCAGTAGCACCTTTCCAGACGTGAGCAATCAAAGGTGTCTTCAAATGTTGTCAAATGTCTCCTGAAGGACAAAATGATCCCTAGTTGAGTCCTACTTGGTTTGAAGAAACACTGGATTAATAGGAGAACTAATATGAAATTAAAAGCTTAAGAATAGTCTCAAGTATAAAACAATGCCATCCTAATTTTGCCAACTATGCATGTGTGGATGTTTATTATACGCCACCCTCATCAATTTATTTTAGCATCAACAGATGAATTGGAGGAAAATAGACTATCTGGACATTTATGGTTCTTTATGTTATATCAAGCTGGTAGAGAGTGAGAAAGAATCACTGCTGAGAAGTGCCCAGCCAGTACCCCTCTCCCTCTAAACCCCAGAAGGTAGAAAAGGACAGGATAATCACATGTGTTTCCATCTCAGGTATGTGCTACCCTTTTCTGGGCCCAGCAGCATTGCTGAGAAGTCAGTGACCCTTCCAGATTCAGAAGCTATGAAAGGTCTAGGTGCAGAGTAGCCGAACATTTGAATACTGTGAGGCTCAGAGAAATCTTTGCCCCCCTCACTGAGTCTGCTGCAAAAAGAGAAAAATTACTCTTCATAAATCTGATCTCAAAACTCCTGTAGTTACCACATTGCAAAACACCATAAAAGGGAGAAATTAGCACAGAATTATTTCACAATAAAGGAAAACAAATGAGCTCATGGTTACAGAAACTGTCTCTAACAAATTAGCCAAAATCAGAGAAGAGCCTCTAGGATGAGAAAACCAAGCAATACGTCTCCAACAAGGGGAACACAGTAACCTGTCTCTGAGTATGGAAAAATTATAGGATATTGCTGAAATGTCAGAAAAAGAATTCAGAGTATTTATGGCAATAAAACTTTATGAGATGCAAGAGAAAAGAGACATTGAACTTCAGGGATGAAGAAGTCCTTCCACAATATGAAAGAAGAATTAGACATCATAAAAAAGAATCTAACGGCACTATTAGAGATCAAGGCTGTGGTACAAGAAATCAAAACTTCCCTCAAAAGTATTAAAAGCAGATTAGATCATGCAGAAGATCGAATCTTGGAGATGGAAGACAAATCCTTTGACCTAGAAAAAAATTACCAAAAAGACTGAAAAAAATAGCCAACAAAATGAGGACAATATACAAGAAATATTAGGTACCATTAAATGCTCAAATATCTGAGTAAATGGTATCCCAGAAGGTGAAGAAACTAATAAGGACATTGATAATCTATCCCATGAAATCCTGAAAGAAAATTTTCCAAGTCTAGAGAAGCACTCAAACATTCAGACCCAAGAAATACAAAGAATCCCAAATAGAATCAACTCAAGAAGAGCCTCTCCATGGCACATCACAGCCAGATTGGCCAAAACCACATACAAAGACAAAATACTAAAACTGGGAAGAGAGAAACACCAAGTTACTTACAAAGATATCCCATCAAGCTAACACCGTACCTCTCATTGGAAACAATGCAAGCAAGGAAAAAATAGGTAAATATATTCAAAGTGTTAAATGAAGAAGAATTTCAACCAAGATTACTATATCCAGCAAGATTATTCTTCATATGGGAAGAAAAGATAAAAAAACATTCTCAGATAAACAAAACCTGAAAGAATTTACCGACTTCAGACCAGCTTTTCAAGAAGTTCTGAAGGGAGTGCAATACCAAGAAAACTAAAGAGAGACAGACAGAAATAAGATAACAAAAAACAACCAAGAATATAGCAAACTTGATGGTATGGACAAGTCCAGAAATATAATAACATTGAATGTTAATGGTTTAAAGTCTACAATCAAGAGACATGGACCAGCTGAATGGATTTAAAAAACAGAAACCCTCCATCTGCTGCCTACAAGAAACTCATCTCATCATCATTCTTTTAATCTTTATATTCTCTGCTTACCCACTGCTCAAAAATTTGTTATGTAAATAACAAATTGTAATTTTAACTTATGGATAAATGCCCCTTAGTAAATTATAACCTAATAACTAAGATTACTACTGGGTTTTTCATGTATGTCCTACACCTATTCTACTCTCAGAGAGAAGTAGAAATACTAGTGATATCCTTGAAGACATTTGTCCTTGCCCAGAGATAGAAGACCTGTCTCATTTGTAAGGAAGATTTATTGACCACCATGTATTTCAGGAAAATTATTATTTCTATATTTCTAAAACATATACTTCCCTGAGAAGAATTCATAGGTGAGTCTGTCACCCACAGACAGCTGAGCAGTTTCCCCAAAATGTAGTCTTTTCTTTGCCCCAATAGATTTGAATAAGAATGAGTAAAGTGCAGTGAATTTCCTGGTCATCCCCTTCCACTCAAACTTATGAAGGTGTGTTTTCTATAACACCCTTTGCACTGTCAGGGGAAGGAAAATTGTCGTGAATTCACTCAATACTTCATTCAGTGCCATCATCATGCCCAGAAGAAGGGATTAGCATTGGAAATGGACTTCTAAGATTGTGTCCGAAGTGTTGCAACTTGTAAGTATTGAAACTAGAATTTATCCTCAGTTTCAGGTCTATTGGAGGTTACACTCTCCACTACCACCCTGTCTCCAAGGAGGGAGCATATGCGCAAAGATCTTACACCTTGAATAAGGAAATACAACAAAGTAAAGACTTCTAAGAAGAATCACAAAGAGTGAAGTGTTGGATGGAATTTTTGAGATGGCCTTGAAGTGATTGCTTCTCAACCACTACCTTTAGAAGAAAGGTCCAACAATGAAAGCTTGTTGAAGAGACTTGGAGTGCATGCTGGAGACCAGGTGCCTAAAGCTGATTGTGTCTTCCCTGGCTTTCAACAAGATTTCAGTGACCAAGGGACATTTCATACTAGCCAAGGAGGAGGTCAAAGCACTCTCTGGTGTGCTGTCTAGCCCAGTCTGGGCTTTCTGCCAAGTATGTGATATGACTGGGTACTTTAGGGTGACCCTGGGAACAATGATTGGTTAATAGAATAATTCCAGTTTGTTCTGGCATTACATAGGAAATGTTTACTTAAGAAGACCTGGCTTTGTAATGTGTTATTACTTATATCACATATACATACATGTCTATAGAAAAATCTATTGAGATACTAATTTTGTCTTGTTTTTATTATCACTAAAGAGAAAAACAGAGATGAGGAGGAGTGAGGAATGCCTATGTAAACCCAGGCTAGAAGGGAGTAGGGCCTTGAAGGAGATGTCTGAAGGCTTCCTAGGGATTGATCTCTAACACTGAGTTCCTGAAGGGCAAAGTTGGGTATCCCCTTGCCTAACTTGGAGCTGAGCGCAATACCTAAAGTAGCATTGTTTAGAGTTTTATTGTTTTTTTGTTTGTTCATTTTTGTGCCTGTCCTGCATGTGCCAGTGATTGATTCATGATGAAGGCAATGCTTAGTCGTGGAAAGAGCGACAGAATCCATCTCTCTCATCATAGACTAAGGGCCAGGATAACCAGGGATTCTTCTGTAATGTGACTGAGTAGAGAAATGAGCCCACCTATACTGATACCAGACATTCTTCTGGTCAGATAGGTAGAAACTTGAACTCAGATTTATCTGATCTAAAAGTATAAGAAGGTGGTACATCTCTTACTTGAGGAAGTACTACAGTACTTCATGCTCATATGCACTTATGGATCTCTACTCTCTTAGAATACTTGGTGATGATTTCATGTTCTTAAGTCCTACTTCTGCTAAATTCTTGAGGAAGCAGAGCTCATTTCTTACACTTTCACATTCCTTGGTTCTAGGTTTATGATTGTTGCTATAGGGCATGTATTGCTTTTGATGTTTGAGAAATATTGAAAGCTTTCAAAAGACTATTAAAAATGTTTACGTTTTCCAACAATTTAATAAGACAAACTATCTTAATAGCACAGCTGAGGGACCTCCACCTAGTCCCAGAAGCTGACTTACGGAGTTCAACCCTGATGTGAATTTAAGTGCATTGGTCAGTGCATTGATTCTCATTCTGATAAAAAGTCAGTTGACTCAGCCCAGCTGTCCCAACTCTTGACATTCCTGATCACAAGGAGAGATTCTGTTGAGTGTTAGCCTCTAGAAATTGCAGTGCTCTATTAGCAATCCTCCTCCTCGCTCCTTTTTTTTCCCCTTGCAGCTACATCTGATAATCCCACCCTGTTGGAAACTAGTACATAATCCCTTCCAGTTGAGTAGAATGCTCTTTACAATGTAAGGGTAAAAATATGCATAGATTCATTTGCAGATAATTTGCATAGATTCATTGGTGCATTCTCAGTGTTTCATCAGAGCAGACAGGACTGACTGCTGCTATTTTCATTTATATCAAGGAAGTAATTAATGCTCAGGTGGGAGTGAGTATATCAGGGCTCCTCAGATTTGTAGAGGCCATATATTCACAGATGGCCTTGGGAAGCTATCATTGTCAAACTGCACCACTCAGGGAGAAACCTAGATTCTCTACATTCTCTAGTGTGAATGAGCACAGGTATGTGTGTGTGAGTATGCATGGATGAGTGTGTGACCTCGCAATCCATTTCACCACCTGCTCTGGAAAGTACTTGATAAATGGAGATGTAGAATTTGAAAAAAAAAAAGATGTTTTTAACAAGTTCATATAAATTAAATGGGTCTTAAGTACGGTTGATATTATTAGGTATGAAAACATAGGCATTCTATTTGGAAATGAGGAAGTAATTTACTTATAGATTCTGTATTTCTGTATTTAAAAAATAAACACTATTGTCCTATTTTCTTTTCCTTTTCTAAAATTTGCTAGAAGGTGCATGTGCCTGCTGAAGAGAGACAGAGAGAGAAATAGAGAGAGAGAAATAAAAAAAGCACCCCCCCACCACCACCATGCAGGATGGACATGCTGCAGTCTCTTCTTCATCTCTCCCTCCTTTTGAAATTTTAGGCATGCACTTATGCCTGGAATGTTTTTCAAGTTGGGTCTGGGATTTGAACCACATAGACATCCATGTGTGATGCAGTTGCCTTAACTACCAAGCCATTGACTGATAATCTTGCATGTACATAGAAGGCATAATGTATGATATGATGTGATAGGTAATGTATTATGAAACATTATTTTACACTATATTAATATTTTTCTCACAAAATTATAATATGTAGATATATATGCAATATATTACCACTTGAATGGTGTATATTTTTAGACTCTCTTAAATGTGAATGAGTAAATATTTGCTGGAAGAATAAATAAGTAACTTCATGCATTAATGAACAAATTCATGAACACATTAATTTTCCTCTTGGCAGGGAAAGACTTCCAAGTCTTCTGAAAATTTTAAACTAGAGGAAATTTGAGCGCTTTAAACAACATCCTCATAATGGAATGATATTCTACATCATCCTGACCCTACCCCAAAACACCCCCACACACCCATGACCTCCTTTCCTCAATTGTAAACAAGTCTCTCATGTAGGGATCCCAAATGTAATTCCAGAGATTTCAACATTACTTATGTTGGGCTGATTATTAGGTGTTTTCTTTTTTCCCTTCTCTTTCTTTTTGGCATCAAAATCTTTCTCTTGAGTGATAAATTGTAATTTAACAAATAAAGCTTTAAATAAAAACCTGCCCAGTTCTTGTGAGGTCAACTGCTTCTGACTCAGCCAAATGTTAAATTGTTTGGAGACTTTGGTTGTACTCGTCCACCTTCCAAACATTGCAGAAAGATGAAAAATGAGAAAACAAACCTAAGTCCAAAAAGATGGGATAGGAACAAATCAAATATCATTTCCCTCTTCTGCAATTTTGTTTAGAGATGAAGAAGAGGGTTCTAGTGTCAGAGAGCTCTGGCTTGAGTCCTTACATTCTAATGCTGTCACACACTTAAGCATGTGATCCTAAACATTTATTTATCTTAGCCTCTCCAAGTTTTAGTTTGCTCATTAATGAAATGGGAATAATAGGAGTCTTATATTATAAGGTTATTGGGAGGATTAAACAAGATAATATGTGTATAGTACTTTGAATGAGGGATTTTACATATCAATTGCTAAATATTACACCATCATCATTTTAACATTATTTGTCCTTCCTTAATGTTAATACTGTTGGGTTAACATTCCCTTTTAAACTAAAGAATTGTAGAGGGACTCACAAAATTCACTACAAATTTCTTCTTCAAATACCGATTTAAATTTTTTTAAGGTTTTTGCCAAAGGGCACATGTGCTCATTGTAAAATGACAGAGACAGAGAAAGGGAAAATGAAAAATTACCCCCCAGGAAGGATGGCCATGCCACAGTTCTGTCTCCTCCAGTCTCTTTTCAGGATTTTTGGGGATACACCCACACACACCTGGTGTGATTTTTCAAACTGTCCAGTTCAGGATGCAAACTATGGTCTGTCACATGGAAGTCCACTACACCATTTGCTGGCTCCCTGACTTAACAGTTCAGGATGCAAACTGTGGTCTGTCACATGAAAGTCCAGCATCTTAACCACTACACCATTTGCTGGCTCCCTGACTTAACTTTTTTCTTGTGTCTTTAAAATGAATACGAAGCATTCAGACAATTTCCAGATTACAAGAAAAATTAAATAAGGTAAGACACAGATGAGGACCCATGAGACGTTCCTAGGACTCTTTTTTTTCCTTTTTTTTTTTTTTTAACATTCAGTCACTGAACATCATCACAACATACAAAATGCAGTTTCCAATAAATTTCCATTTCTTAT
>NW_006159436.1:1794106-1806417 GCF_000334495.1 Tupaia belangeri chinensis | reverse complement strand
TTTTTTCCCCCTCTTCATTTCTCACCCTCTGCCATTTCCCACCCTCCTCCTACACTATCTCTGGTGTCTGCAGTTGCTTTCTATTCCTTTCCCGCCTCCCACATTTTACTGGTTAACAAAATATCTTAATTAATCTAACTACTTTCAATTGCAAGTTCAGCTGATTTACAAATATCTGTGAACAAATGTTTGACTTTAGCCATGAAACTGTGAGTAGAAAGAATATACTATAAAACCTAGCTGAGGCTACGTAGCTTGCTGTGATAATTAAATAGGTATTTTTAATTTATTTTAATTTCAAGAAAGGCAGTTTTAACTTGCAGTTGCTTTCTATTCCTTTCCCGCCTCCCACATTTTACTGGTTAACAAAATATCTTAATTAATCTAACTACTTTCCCCATTGCAAGTTCAGCTGATTTACAAATATCTGTGAACAAATGTTTGACTTTAGCCATGAAACTGTGAGTAGAAAGAATATACTATAAAACCTAGCTGAGGCTACGTAGCTTGCTGTGATAATTAAATAGGTATTTTTAATTTATTTTAATTTCAAGAAAGGCAGTTTTAACTTAAATAAATCAAAATCAAAAAATGTTAAGAGAACTTTGCCTAAAACTTCAAGCCAGGAAGCAGGTTAGGATTCTGTTCGAATAGTAGTTACATAGATCTGTTGACAATTCAAGAGAAGACAAAAATCCTTATCTCGGGAGTACAGAGAATAGAATAAGATCAGTATTGTTTTAGTCAAAAGTCATAAAATTCTCTTTCGTCAGCTCAGTCTCATGTACTTAATCTAAGTTCTGTTGTGGTGCAAGCTTTCTATTTAAATTTTGGAAGATAATATTCAACTCTGGACTTGTCCCTACTATAAAGCTGCCCCTTTTCTTAGATGTTTTTTAACTCTTATTTTGTATGTCTGTATTTAGTTTTCCTGATATAACACTCTTTTCAGAACTTGGAGAACTGGTCTAGTGCTGGTAAATTCCTTCAGATTTTGTTAATCTGAGAATGTTTTTGGCTTTTTTTTCACATATGAAGGATAATCTTGCTGGGTATAGTATTCTTGGTTGAAATTGTTTTTCACTCAAGACTTTGAATATATTTTCCCATTCTTTCCTTGCTTGCATTGTTTCCAAAGAGAGGTCCATTGTTAGCCTTATGGGATATCCTTTGCAGGTAACTTGTCATTTCTCTCTTGCCAGTCTGGGTATCTTGTCTTTATCTGTGGTTTTGGTCAATCTGGTTATAATGTGTCTTGTTTATTCTATCTGGGGTCATTGGTATTTCTTGTGTTTGAATCTTTGAATGCCTCTGTAGGTTTGGAAAGTTTTTTCTAGGATTTCATGGAACAGATTATCAATGCCCTTATTATTTTAAAACAAGCAAAAAATTAAAACCATTCTTCATTTCTTATTCCCTGAAAGCACTAGTTCTCTGCTGCAATGGAGAAGTCTTCTTCTGAAGGCCTGTTCCTTGCTTCTCCTAGACAGGAGGGGGGAAGGGGATTATTTGCAAGATAAAGGAGGATCTGAAAGTCAAGAGAATACTTTACCTTAAAATTCTTTTAAATAGAAAATTATTTAAAAAATGAGATGACAGAGAGAGGCAGAGAGAGATAGAGAAGAATAGAGGAGGTGCCCTACCACTTGAGTCTGAGGGCTGGAGGCTGAATTACCAGTAGACAATCTTCATTTCTTTTATTCCCTGAAAGCACTCCCTTCCTAGGATTCTAACTGTAGCATGTCATGATCCATAAAGCTAGTCAGTCTCTTGGTTTCAGTGCACCATCTTGATTAAAAGTTAATGGCTTCTGGGACCAGCAGTTAGCGTAATGGCTATGTCGCTGGACTCCCATGTAGTCTACCATGGTTTGAGTCCTGGACCTGGTGGTTTAAACTCATGCTAGGCACCTGTGTGCGTGTGCCCAAGATCCCGAGAGGAGAATGGAGGAGAAGGGATTGTGGTGTGGCCATCCCACATGGGGGGTGATTTCTTGCTTTCTATCTCTCTGTCTCTCTCTGTTTGTCTAGTGAGCACACGTGCCCTATAGCAAAAACCTCTCAAAAAAAAAAAAACCAGTTAATGGCTTCTGACTTTGAAGAATTATGCAGCATGGTCAATATTGCTTGTTGACAGTGTTTACAAAAGAAAACTAATTCTGTTAAAGATTCAGTTATAAAGGAGAATGTCAAAGTTGATGAGGTATGATGCTGTTATGAGACCAGGGTTTAGTGCCATGGAATTGATCATCAATGAGTCATTTTTTGGATTCAATTCAGGGGAGTCTCCAGGGAGCAGTAATAGGATTTGCAAATACGCTGGCATCCATCTCAGTGCTGTGTGTTCTGCCCAAACTGCACAAACCATGAGAAGAGGGCAAGCAAGTCCAAGAGAGGATAACATTTCCTGGCTTAATTCTTTCTGGTATGTTCAGGGTATTAGAGCTTGGGAGAACTGTTGATCAGTGTTTTCTGTTGAATGAGGTGGGGATGAGAAGAGAGGACATATGATGATTTCCCCCTTCCTGCTTCTAGGGAGATGTCAAGTGGCTTAAAGGGTTCCCCAGCAGTTGGTGAGAAATCCTCTAGGGTCTTCCAAGAGCTGACGGGAGTGGGGAGGCATGAAATAGACAATACAGTCAAGGAATAAAGACCAAAGTCAGAACCCTGATGTGTGTCCATCACCAGGGCACATTCCACAACTCCCTGTGAAGATCTGAAACATCCTCCTGAATCATCTGCAGCAAATAAAACTACAAGGTGTTCTTGCAGACTGAATAGAAATCGAACTACATGTAACCACATATTTTCTTCATTCGTGTTTCTCCTTCATGTATATGTCCAGTGCCCCCTGATCATCTTGGTCTCCTTTCTCCAGCCTGCTGGGAATGACATTTTTTATCACAAAGACTCCCAGTGTACATTTATTAGCACAACTATTTCCACATCACACATCTGAGAATCCCTTGAGTCCAATCCTTTAATAACATAGTCACACTAATCACAAATGGAATAGATTCACTGCTTGAACTAGAGGTTGATTTCTTTCTGGGCATATATGTATCTATCAGAACTCTTGGAGTTGTGTTTACTGTTACTCAGAAAATATCCAATGGCTTATGCATTATGGAGGGATGACTTCTTAGTCTGTTATGCTGCTAACACAAGTACCCAAGTCTGGGTGATTTATAAAGAAATTGACATTGATGCATCTCACAGCTTGGAGGTCCAAGGTCCGGTAGCCACCTTCTAGTGAGGCTCCAACATGGCAGAGGGCAATATTGATTCATCTCACAGCTTGGAGGTCCAAGGTCTGGTAGCCACATTCTAGTGAGGCTCCAACATGGCAGAGGGCAAGAGCTTGAGCAGATTGGCTGTCCCTAAGTTTCTGTCTATTCTTGTTTCCTTTCCCCTCTTAGAAACCTACTAGGAGACAATCACAAGGTCCCTAATGGCTTTATCATACTTAAAGTCCCCATCCTGGGACATCATGAAAGGGTTAAATTTTCACTTAACTTTTTTTGCAATACAACCAAATTCTAGCACATGTGAACTTTTGGTACACATCCAAACAACAAGTGGCTGAGTAGTGAGGTAAGTATCTGGAGAATCTAAGTAGAGTGACACTGACTTTTACCATGGCTTTCCCAGGTGCCTTTACAAGTTATCTACTTAGCTTCTCTGTATTCATTTTTGAAAAGAGTTGAACTTTGTCTCAGTTATACTTTTATTTAATGTTAGTGGCTTATTGATGTGTGTGTATCTGTGTGTGTGTGTGTGTGTGTGTGTGTGTGTGTGTGTGTATGTGTGTAGGTAGGCAGGTAGATAGATGAGATATGTAGCTTTCTTATCTATAAACAAACTGTATATTTCTTGGTTGGCTTCAAGATTAAAGTGATACAAGTATGAAGTCTTCTAAGCCCAAGGTCCAGGGCATAGGAGGCACTCAATGAATGCATGATGATTGAGTTAATATTTCTCTGCACATCAGCATATCTTCTCAAGCCACCCCTGCCTTAGAAACCCTCACTGAGATAAGTCCTTCTACATAAACATATGATGGAAGTATCTAGTCCCTTCTGGTGACCACACATACTGTTGCTGCCTGTGCTGCTGGATACCTTAAAGCCCTCCTGTCTGGATCCATGGAGCCACTGGAACCTCAGGACTGGAAGGTGGACACTTAACCATAATTTATTAACACAGGAAGATGAGCTCCCCTCTTCCTGCTGGGGCAATGTTTTCAAAAAGTTCATGGGAAATGCACATTATGAAGAAACTATGCACGGGTTTCATTTTTTGGTGCCAAAAGTAAACTTGTACTTTAATTCCATTTTTCCCATGGACTTTTTGTGTTTCCTTGTATTGGGAATGGAGAGTTTTTAAACAGTCTAGCTTGCTCCTTGAAATGAGTTTTTCCACAAGACAATGTGGGTACTTAGTACTTCATGTCTTGTAGCAGTCTACAGAAGAATCTGTGTGAGTCAGGAAGGAAATAGATAAGATACTCAAACTGAGCAATTTAAGAGTGTTTAATAAATGGGTTGTTTACAAAGAAGTGTGTAGCATGTGGAGAAATCACGAGGGATAGTTCATTAGCCTGGAGAATGGCAATGGGAGGCCTTAGGTGCCACCTCTGGGCCTGAAGAGGCAAAGGGAAGAGTAGTTACCAAAATACAGAAGAGAGATCCATGGGGAAGGACCCCCAGCCAGACCACCTTCAGTTGACAGACACAGGCAGCCTGTGCTAGCTGGGCAAGGAACATGCACACCTCTATCTCTCTGTGCCCATTGGGTGAGCCCAAACAGAGGCCAAAGAACAGGAGCCTATCAGTATAGACCATTCAGATCAGCCTTCTGTATTGGAACAGAGTGGGAGACAGCAGAATGGAATCTGAAATTATATCAGTTTGCTAAAACATCTGTGGAACCCAGCCACCATGTATAACACTGCTTTTGAGGGAAAATGTATTCCAAGTTCCAAACAATATACTTGCCTAGCTTTTAGAACACCACATAACATATTACATACAGACTGTCTTTCTCTCATGTACATATATTTTGTGTGTATGTAGATACACATGCCTAAAGTACCATTGCTTGAGTTTAGTTATTGGGTCATTGGAAAAATCATGGCATACTTTTCTATGCAAAAATGCATCATGATGTTTCTGACGACTCAATAGGACAACAATTTTGAGAGTGATGAGGAATACAATCAATAATTACCCTGGTTAAGATGTCCTGGGACTAGTCTAGATAAACTGGGGCATGTGATACCTTAGCTGAAATGCAATGGGATATATTCTGTCAGTCATAAGTGAATCTTAATCATGTTACTTTATAATCACTTGTATATATGGATATATGTAATGCACGTGTGCCAAGCAGAATTTTCAGAGAACAAGTGTACATGTAAGAAACAATTTGAGAAGATATTGGTTAAAAGGAGGAGAGTCTCCTTTCTCAAATAATTGCTATGCATATACCTGCCCTTCCTCAGATTTCCCTGTCAACACACTATTCTTTACATGGAGGCATTTTTCCCATATAAATGTAGATATCACTAAGAAAGATGTTATATTACATTGCTTCTGTTATTAATGCCTTACTGACAGCAACTTTTTTCAAATTATGACCATCCTAAATATGGTTTTCAGTGGAAAGCGGCATATAGAAACAGCCTCCCTTTGATGAAGGGAGGTGATTGTAAGATCTTGAGTTATAGGCTGCTAGAGGAACAATCTTCCTGTCAGGATGTCCAGATTCAAACTACGTCCTGTCGCATCTGCCCCTGCAAATAAAACCAGGTGCGGCTCCAGCCTTAGTTTTACTGGCGTCTGATTTGGGATCTCAAATGCTTTTTCTTTTAGGGCCAAGCAAAGCTGCATTTATGGCCTGTCTACTAATTCCTGAAAGTTTGGACTGTATCCCAGATATGTATTATATTCATGATAATTTCAAGCAGAATTCAGATTTGGCATCAAAAAACACTGAATCCTACAGCTATTCCCTGCAGCAGATGCAACTGATTATCTAGTCAACCCCAAAATTGTCAGGTAAACACCAGTCAGAGGAGGTGACCTTAAGTCCATCCAGTCTTTTTAAATCACATTAATTCCATTACTCATGTATTGGCTTACAAGAATGTATGACACCATTGCCAGATTCTAACCAATGAGACATGAGAGAGAGTAAGAGATCTGGGAGCTTCTGGAAAGATTTCTTAACTTCATGAACTGATTTCTTCTCCAGTCAAGTGGAGAGGATGAATTTTTGGTCTACTCAAATTCTGTCCTGCTGCAGCATCTGGGAAAACTTGCATGAAACAATTGTGTGCTTTTTATACCTACAGATGGCATGCTGTTGCTCCCATCTTCCTAGACCTCACTGTTTATTTCTCTTCATCACTAAACTTTTCCTCAACACAAGCCTCTTGCACTTATGCCACAACACAAGCAAGTCTTCGCCATCCAAAGACAAAATACCTGATTCTGTGCCCCCGCATGGCTCTGCTTACTCCTTCCCAAGGCTGCCATCTTCTCGCTGGAGCTGGCTGTGTGTGTTCTGCATGTTTTCTTGATTCCCCTGGTTCCTCAGCTCCCTGCATGTGGACATCTGTGTTTACGCCCCACTGAAACCAAAGCTGCTCTCAAAAACTCGATGAACCACTTCCTGATCAACAAAGTCAATCACTTTTATGTGATCCTCCCATTATTATCCTCCAAGCTCCTGCAGTGTCACTTCTGATTTCCCTGCACCTTGCCCACATCTTTGTGAACACTCCCTTTGTCAAACTGTTCTAAATTAGCCAATTTGAGTATGCTGTGTGTTTCCTCCCTGTCTCATTCACCAGGCTTTAGGGACTGATTCAAGAAACTAACATTGTCCCATGGGAAAATTTCTTCACCTTACACCTTCCTTATGAAGCTTTTTCCCCCTGCACTTCCATGCCAGCATTGCCATTTGGATATTCTCCACTGATGCTTCCTCTGGTCTCTCACTGGTTCAGTTTCTTCTAGGCATGCCTCAGTTTTGATATTCCCAGGTTGCTGCCCTCTGACTTCTTTACAGCCTTTCCCTGGAGTTCTCATGTATTCCTGTAGCCCCAGTTATGGATGTCATGCCAGATCCATCAGAGTGATCTCCTATGCTTCTTCCAGGGCTCCAGAGAAGCCTCAAACACAAGAGGTACTGAGCTAGATACAGGCCCTGAGCTGGTCTTCATGTTTCCCGCCCAGGTCATCTCCCTGCTCACCCACCCTGGAGTCATTAGAATCAGCAAAGAGCCTCTTTCCATGCAGGGTCTTCCCAGTTCCTGTCCTTTCTACTCTTACATTCTTCTTTTTAATTTTTAAATGTATTATTTAAACTTTTTTCTTTTGCTATAGGATGTATGTGTTTGCTGAGAAAGAGAGAAAGAAATCATCCCTCAAGGGGCATGGTCATGCCTCAATCCCCTCCCCTCCATGTTCTGCCTGGGACCTTGGCATGTCCCCTAGGCCACCAGGTCCAGGAACTTAACCATGTAGTTGGCTGTGTAAGATCCAGTGCCTTGGCCACCATGCCACTTGCTGGCCCATGTTGGTTTGTTTTACTTTTTTTTTTTTTTGGGAGAGATTTTCACTGTAGGGCGCGTGCGCTCGCCGGACAGACAGAGAGAGACATAGAGACAGAAAGCGAGAAATCACCCCCTAGAGGGGATGGTCACGCCGCAATCCCTTCTCCTCCATTCTCCTCTCGGGATCTTGGGCACGCATGCACACGCGCCTGGCGTGAGTTTTAAGCCACCGGGTCCAGGACGCGAACCGCGGTCGACTACGTGGGAGTCCAGCGACATAGCCATTACGCTAACTGCTGGTTCCCGGTTTGTTTTACTTTTTTAAGTTTATTTATTTATGTTTATAGAGAGACACTCCCAATGGAATTTTTACACTGCCCTTAGCCTCAGCCAGCCCAGGTCATGGGCAAATATGTGTACCCAGCATGTACAAAGACAGGTCAGGACACAAGTGAGGACCTTCCCACGTGGATTCTGTGGTATTACTACTGCTCCACTCTCGCCTCTACTCTTACATTGTCTTGTCATATTTGGCCTCCTTGACATTTCCACTCTCACTCTTTTAATAGGAGCCCTCTTTCTATTTTACATGGACACTTAGTAGGCTCCTAGTGACCTCCATTCTTGTCCATCCTCTAAATGGCCATCACTGTATCTTCCAAATGTAAATCAGATAGTGTCTCCTACCTCAACATTTTAAATACCTTCTTGTTGCTGATAGAAAAATCTCAACTCCTTGCCATGCCACACAAGGCTCTCCATGGTTAGACATAGGCTCTTTTTTCAAGTTTGTTTACCACTACATCCCTTCATTTATCAAAAGTTCTAGCCAAAAAAATTTCTGACTGTCCCTGAATATACTATGCACTTTTTCATGTGGGCATCTTTGAACATGCTAATATTTCTTTCAGGAATGTCCTTCCAAAGACCACTTAATGTTTTGTTTTGTTTTTGCTATAGAGTGTGTGCATTCCTCAGAGAAAGACAGAGAGAGATAAGGTGAGAAATCACTCCCCAGGGGGAATGGCCACTCCACAATCCCTTCTTCTTCTCTTTTTGAGATTTGGAATATACACACACATGCACCCAGAATGAGTTTCAAGCCACCAGGTTCAGGACTCAGACTGTAGTCAGCCGTGTGGGAGTCCAGTGCTTAACTACCATTCTACTTGCTGGCCCCAAGAACATTTCATTTTCAAGGTTAAATTTAAAGTGCTCTGGGGTTCTTGGGTGATGTGATAGGAAATAGGTGTTAGAGACTGGAATTCTTAGCTAAAATTCTACTTGAAATATAATCTCCAGTTGGATAGGGTGGTGGTGTCATGTCCTCAATAGCTGGCCCAGTCCTGGCCCAGAAGAACAGCTTAATAACTCTAAGTTGAATAAATGGTAACATTATTTTTCTAGAGGCATCACTGGTCTCTCTAGCTGCCGATGTCTGACTCTCTTGCTCTGTTACAGACCCCTTAACTAAGCACTGTTCTCATTTGTGAAGTTTCTCTCATTAAGCTATGAACTCCAAATAGGGATCACAGTCTCTTACTCCACATCAGAATTAGCCATCCTCTGTGCTGGATAATAGCTTAGGGAATTAAGTTATAGCAACGGACAAAGTAGACTAAGGTCCCTGCACTTGGGCCCTTACATTTTAGTAAGGGCAGACCTGCAGCAACCAATATACATGTTAAAGGAGTAAATCGCATAGCAACTAGAAGGTGGTAAATACTAGTGAAGAACAAAAATAGAGTGGGAGGAGAATGGGGCTGCAAAAGTTGGACAGTCAGGATACAGAGGAATGTTATGACAGCAAAATCTGAAGGAAGCTGGGGATTATTATTTAAAATTCAGCTGACAGGTAGAATCTATTTGCATAATGCCAATGAAGGATTTGCCAAGTAGCTAACTGAAGGAAGAACATTCCCAATGGAGGGAACAGCTGGAGAAAGGACTCAAGAGAGAGTGCCTGGTGTTTCTGAAACATTGAAGAGATTAGCAGTGCAGTGACTAGAGGGTCAGGAGGTAGTGGAGACAAGTTAGAGAGGAGATGAGGTTATGTGATCTTGGGCAGAATCCTGTCCATAAAATACAGATGAGTCCAGTGCTTAGCCCACTCCCTAACACAACGCTGCCTAGTGAAAATATCATGTGAGTCACATGCATGACTTTAAATGTTCTGTAGTAGCCACAATATTGAAATGCCCCCAAAGGGAAGTTAATTAAGACACATTTTATTAACTTGCTATATCCAAAATATTGTCATTCTCATGTGTAATCAAAATAAAAATTATTAATGAGACATTTTGCATTCTTTTAATAAATGCAGTCTTCAGAATCTAGCAAACTTTTCACTTATATGGTATATTTCAATTCAGTCAGTTACATTTTAAGTAGTGGACAGCTCTGTGTATCTAGTGGCTACATATTAGACACTGTTGATCTAGCAAACTGTAAATGCTTAATTATTAAAAACATCTGGAACTGGGAAATACGGTGTCCATAGTTTTGAGGGAGGAAGAAATAGAAACTTTAGAGGCATGTCTTATCTACCTGTTTTCTCTCGTCCCTTGGTATACATTCATAACTGTCTCATCACAGGATCCTGGAAGATTTCAACTCTAAGTGACTGGAGACATGAGCCCTAACAGAAGACTGGGGACAGCTTGCGGGTGACTTGTGGGAGGTAAAATGTGAGTCCTCCATCTCCTGGGGTTCATCTGTCACTGCTGTCCCAGCTTCTGTCAAACTCACATCTCACTACCCCATGGATTACTTCAACCAAATCTCTGATGACTTTGAATCACACCCATAATTTCTACCCTGGGGTTTTCTCCACCGAAGGTGTCTAGTTTCAAGATTTGAGCTATGTTTTCAAATAACATTTCAGCACCTTTGTGAGTGACATCATGGCAAGAGTGACGGTATTAACTAACTCAAGTGCTGGTACTGGGGGATGAATGGCAAGAGTTCAGACTCCTGGTGAGTTGGCTACTCAGAGAAGAGTGTCAGAAAAGGCTCTACCTCTTAGCTATGTTTTTCCACCAAAGATTTAATTAAACCACTGCTGTGTAATTTTCTTAGCGTGCCACCAGGCTCTTTCCTTCGATGGAAACATTGCTGGGTCTCCAAGCCTGGATCAGAGGATAATTGGAGCTCCTGGAAGGGAAAACAGCATTGAGAGGTGGTGTATAATTCCTCTATGGGAAGGGCTATTTGGTTTGGGGCCTCTGAGCACTTTGTGGTTTCTGGTGTTGTAGTTCAGACACTGTGCACACAGCTTCAAGGGCTCCATGAGTAGGGCTTCAAGCTGTCTTCATAGACCTCCATCAGGATTGCTTTTCTTTCTTTGTCTCCTCTACCAGCTTCTCTCTTTCTCTTATCCAGTTGCATTTATTATCATAATTCAGACCTATAAATGGCTATTTAAAAGGTTTATTTCTTCTGATAGAAAGGGAAAAAGAGAAAGGTACTCTCAGCAAGGTCTTCACATCGTGATCTATTCTCAGGCTCAGCCAGTCAGGATCATGGGCATATATGGATGTGCCTGATGTGTACTGGGAGACCTTGGGACGTAAACCTGGGACCTTCCCACATGGATTTGGAACCATAGAGTATTGTTACTACTGCATCAATGCAGATGGCCCAATAATGGGTTAGAACCATAATGCTTAGTCTTTTTGAGCAGCTCTTTATAATAACTTTGCTGCTTTTCCTGTTGCTTATTAAGTGTCTATGACTTGAACTTTACATTGATAATTTCTCATCCCCTACAAGGCTACAAGAGAGGTGGTTTCACTCTCTCTCTCTCTCTTTTAATTTGTTAGATGGTGTGTACATTTGCCATAGAGAGACAAAGAGAGAGAGGGGAGAGAGAGAGAGAGAGAGAGAGAGAGAAGAAAGCACCCCTTGTGGGACATCACAATCCTTTCTTCATTTCTCCCTTCTTTTGGGATTTTGAGCACTGCACCTAGTGTGCATTTCAAACTACTATGGTGAGGACTCAAACTACTTAGGATCCAACCACCTTAACCACAAGGCCACTGGGCTGGTCCTTGCTATCTCTATTTAAAAGGACTGAGCAAAGGAAGGAATTGAGAGGTTCACTTGTCCAAAGTCACTAACTCTCAGACTTGGAATTTGACTTAACTATGTTGCTTTTCAAAAACAATTGTAAAAACAATGAAAAAAAAAATAGCCACAATATCTAAGAAGCATCCAGTAAGAGAAAGGCAGTATTACATTACACAAATTAGATAAATGTATAATTGGTATGTTGGCATCGCTCTTCTCCAACTACTGGAACAGAACTGCTGTCATTATAAAGACTTGGTTTGTATTTTATCAGCTAAAAGCAGAAACCTAAGGGAGCAGTGTTTCCTTCAAGTGCTATTAATTCTTGAGTGGTGGAAAGTCAAGTCCTAAAAAAAATAAGACAGGGTAGGAGCTTGCATTTTCAGAGAAAAGGTGAGGGGAAAGAAGGGCACAGGCTGCCAGGTAGAAGAATGCAAAGATCGATTTCCTCCTGTTAATTTTATATAGAGCCCACTGTGGCAGAGATCATTGCTGCTCACTGAATACTCCATTTGCACCCCTACATTTCCCAGACTTCTTTGCATTTACTTGCTCTAGTCAACAGAATACAAGTATAATGTATCTCCTGGTGATCTTGTGCTATAAAGATGGCCGTCTATCTTGGCTTCTATGTCTTTATATTCTTTTGGTTTTCTTTCAATACCTCTGGGGATCCTTCATTT
>NW_006159436.1:1768263-1794075 GCF_000334495.1 Tupaia belangeri chinensis | reverse complement strand
GCTGACTTCTCCTTCCTTCCTTAATGTCTTAACTTTAGAGCACCTCCTGAGCCACTGGGAAAATTCATGATGCATTTTTACATAGAAAAAAAAAAACACAGAAAAATATGTCATGACCCAATACATCCTGAGATTCTTTCTGTCTGGGACCCTAGGTGATTCCCCTGATCTATGGCTTTAAATATTATTCATATGCTGATAATTTTCATATTTCTCTCTCCATTCTGACCTGGGACCCAGCTAAGTCCTGACTCGAGGCCTCATCTGTGATTCCTTCCTGTACCTTATCTTGCACATCTAGTTCATTACCGAGTCCTTTCACACTGAGCTCCAAATAAAGTCAGGATGTTCTGATTTTCCTACGTCTCCCCACCTTCACTGCTACTGCACTAGCTCCAATTACTACCCTCTCTCACCTGGACTGGCCATCTTGTTTGGTGTGCCTACTTTCATTCACTGATTTTCCTCTTTTTGTTCTTCACAAAGCAGTGTGGGATATTACTTAAATACATAAATCATGTCACTGGTTTTTCATGACATCTTGAACAATAATCTAAATACCATAAAATATCGGTACCTAAAGACTCTCCATGACCTAGCTTTGGTTGCTTCTCTGTCCTCACCTCCTGCACCATTCCCTTACTCACTAGACTCTAGCCCATTGACTTTCTTCCTATTACTAACACCATAAGCTTACTCATGCTTCGGGACCTTTGGCCCTGCTAGTCCCTCTGCCCTCAGGTCAGGGCTGGATCCATGTCAATGTTTAGGTCTCAGCTCAAATGTCACCTTTTCAAAGAGGTCTCAGAGAAGTATATTTGAAGTAAATTGAGCTTCTGATCCCCACTGCCTCTCTCACTAGCCTGCTTTTGCTGCTTCATGGTGCTTATCATCTTTGGAAGTAGAGTTATTACTTACCTTCAAGTGGACCAAGAATCTAATTGCCATGAAAGCGAGGACTTTGTCTCTCCACTCCTGTATTTTATCACCTACAAGAATACTGGACATGTAGGGGCCAGTGGACACCATGGTGTTTAGGGTGCTGAATTCCCATGCGGTCGACCACTGTTTGAGTTCTAGACCCAGCAGCTCAAAACTCATGCTGGACATATGTGCATGCATGCCCAGAGTCCCAGGAGGAGAATGAAGAAGGGACTGTGGCATGGCCAGTCCCATGGGAGGTGATTTCTCATTTTCTGTCTCTGTCTGTCTTTCTGGTGAGTGCACGCACAGTATAACAAAACTTTCTCTCTCCCAAAAAAAAAAAAAAAAGAATATTTAGCATGTGTGTAGTTGATAATCAAAAATACTTGTTGAATAAGTGAATGAATGAAAGTACCTACTTGAGTTCAGGTCCCAGTAGCAGTCTATAAGTTTAATTTCTAGGTAGGACTTCCCTTAGGAAGATCCGCCCTCTCTTAGACCTGGACAAAAAGGACCTCTTCCCTAGACGCTGAGCTTTCTAGGGCCCTGCTCTTACCCTTCTCTGGCCTTGCTCCTCCACATAGGAGCAAACTAAGGTTGGGAAAATTTAATTATCCAAAGATGTGAGGAATAGGAAGTTGTTTTCTGATTATTTTAAAGTTCGTTTATTTACTTCTTCTGAGATAAAAAGAAAGAAGAAGAGAGATGATAAAACAAACAGAGAGAGAGGCACCCTCAGCAGGGTCCTCACGCCATGATCCACTCCAAGTCTCAGCCAGCCCAGATCCTGTGCACACACTAGCATGTACAGGGAGATGCCAGGATGTTAATCCAGGGCTTTCTCCAACTGAGACCAGTTGAACCAACAATACGCCATCACCTGGCTCAAATATTCTCTGAGTTTTTTGAACTGAACCATATCCACAGGGGTGGAATCTTCTAGAATTGCAGAAGTTCCTCATCCTTGGGAGAAGGGAACCTTGAATCCATTGACCTTTGTTTTTCTCCTCACTCCTCTTGGCCTCTGGATATTTCTCTAAGCCTCGTTTTTTCACAGCAAAGTGGGAATAACAACTGTACTGACCCCTGCCACCATGGGGATCAGGTGGAATAAGCATGTATGCCATTCTTACCAACCAGTGCTCATAAACTGTGCCCAGCAGGGTTATTATGACATTTTTCTGTAAGTTCCAGTTTTTTCCATTTCTTTAATGCTGTTTGCCAACCCTGGGTTCCTCTTGGGTGTGAAGAACAACAAGGATGGGGAGGTGGTACTCCACATCTTTCATTCCCAGGGAAGCTTTGGTGAGACCATCTGGACCTTCCACACCACCCAGCTGATCTTTTCCTAAAGCTTCACAGTTTGGTATGCTAGATGCTTTGATTTCCTCTTAGCATTTGCTAAGTTGCTAAGTCTAGGCATGGCTGATCTCCCAACAGCCAGGCAGGTAAAGCCTAATGAATACCCATAAAACCCATAACAGAATGTCAACCAAAGCAGTACTCCAGTGAATGAAGCAGATTAAACATATTTTCTCCTTTTAAATAGTTTTTCCTCACATAAACATTAGTGACTCACTACTAGAGGTAGCACAGGACAATTTACTATTTGTTTACCCACTATAGCACCCATACTACATAACCTGCAGAAGAAACAAATCAGGCTCAAGAACCCTATTATAATACAATATACTTGACCATAAACTTCTCCTGACCTTTTTCTCTTGGAGGCTCTTCTTAATGGAATGTCACTGAGATAGGTTCCCTCCCATTAGGATGGCCTTGAAATACAGTAGATAAAGGAGCTGGAGTCAACATGACTGACCATGGTCTGAATCCTGGCAGCCTGGAAAACATGCCAATCACATGTGCATGGATGCCCAAAGTCCTGATGAGAAGGAGAAATGGAGACAAAGGGATTAGGTGTGACTGTGCTTCATTGTGGGTGCTTTCTTTTTCTCTCTCCCTATCTATTTGATGAGCTCATATGCCCTGTAGCCATTAAAAAAAAAAAAGAAAAAAGAAAGAAAGAAAAAAAGAGGTTCTCTATCACTGACTTGAAGACTATCTGCTTTAGGTGATCCAAAGGATCAAATTGGTTATCCTACTTTATTTTTACAGAAGGCAGAATTACACCTAACCACTTCCAGTGGTCAAAAACCTAAAGATGTGTCCTGTTGGACAGTTTATCTCCTTGGCCTTTTCCCAGTTCTGTTCTTACTCAAAAGACCCACTTGAATTTAACCTCTGGGTTGACAAATAGCCACCACTGGTCCTTCCCTTCCTTTACAGTTTTCTTTGCTATGGTCTGAAGGTTCTATTCACATGAATATCAGGCCCATTATTTACTGAGCTCAGCATTGCATCTGCCGAAACATGGGGGGATAGTGCGAGTTTCATTCTAATTGGCCTCTGTAATGCCTGTCCTGAATTCACCCCACATTCCTCTATTTGCAGGGTTGGAAAAAAATGCCTTTTGGTAAAAATCACAGATTGGCAAAGCATTAAGGGATCTTTGGGTCTACTTAATCCAGTCTTTTGCTCAAGGACATAGGCTTCTTAGTGACAGAGCCTGGCTAAAATACTGAATTCTATTTCCTCTGCTAGTTACACATTGACGACTTAATGTGGACAGGTTGGCAGTTCACAATGCTCGGTTCTGGCCCACTTCTCACTCTGTGAATCCATTCATACTGTTGTATGCTTAAGTCTTCCAAATTTGATGTTTAAGCTCCAGTCTTGAGTATCTAACTGCCTGCACATGATCGCTGCTTGGGTATCTTGCATGTATATTTAAACAAACATTGTCTACAGCAAAGCACTTGACTGCACACCCAACATTTCACTCCTCCTGGTTTTCCTCATCTCTGTAAATGCCACCTGATGTTAAAGTCGGAACTCTCCACCTGGTTGTTAAAGCCAGAATCTAGAAGTTACTCTGTTTCTTCTTTTCGTTCATTTTTTTTTTTTTTGGTTTATTTATTTCTTCCATGAGTGAGAGAGATGGGGGGGGGGCGTTCTAACAGAGTCTTTTTGTTTTGCTTTGATTTGATTGCCCAGAAGGCATATGTACTTCAGAGAGAGAGAGAGAGAGAGAGAGAGAGGCAGAGAGGGGGAAAGAGAGAATACATCCTGAATCAGAACATGGTCATGTAACAATCTTTCTCCATTTCTCCAGCCTGTCTGGATTTGGGGCATGCATGCACATATACACAGTGTGTCTTTCAAGCCATGGGGCTAGGATTTGAAAAGTGATTAACCATCACGTGGGCTCTGGTTCCCTTAACCAGTAGATCAAAGGGCTCCCTCTGCCCCCAACAGTCTTGACATGGCATATCCACCTCCAGTTGCATGTGCTGGCATATTTAGAGAGGCCTCTGGACTTGAACTCAGAACTTTCACATATGGGTCAGCTTTGCAAAGCATGGCATTTTACCAGGGTACCACCATACACTCCCCCTCATCTCCTCTTTATAACTCTTTCCAGTCCTGTGGGATTCATATCAAGGTAGATCTCCAATTGGCCTGTGTTTCTCCATGAGCTGCCCTCATCCAGGCCACTCTTATCTCTTCTATAGATCATGCCATCATTCCTGGATTATTTTCCTTCTCCTTTACCACTCCTCCAACCCAGCATCACAGCATCCAGAATAATCTTACTGCATAAACCACATACACATACATACATACCACACAGCACACACACAGTTATATCATGATTACCAGTTCTAACCACTCCCAGTTGTACATGGAGTCAATCCCAAACCCACACTGTGGCAGAAAGCCCTCACCATCCGGCCCCTGCCTATCCCCACATGCACTTCTCACTCTCACCTCTGCCCGTTCACCTTCTCCACATGGCCACCTTTTGGTTTCTCAAACATGCACAGGGGTTCCTTGCTTCTGGGTCTCTGGCTGTGCTGTTCTGCTCACTCTGCCCTCTCCTCACTCTCTAGGCTTCAGCTTAGACATCATGTCCTCAGAGGGGACTTTCCTGCTGTTCTAGTCCCTGTGTCAGACCTTTGTTTGTTCTTTTCATAGTACTTTTCACAATTGGTAATTCTTTCAATATTTTGTCATTCTTTCAATAATAATAAAAGTAGACAACTTTTACCCAAACCTGTTTGCCGTGGGTACTCTGGAACTACTCCAGGAACATACAGAAATCGCCTCACTTACTGTAGAATTCACAGCATCTTCCCCAGTCCTTGACAAACAACAAATGCTCAGGAAATGGTTGTTAAATGAAGATTTAACTACTATGAATTTCCAATGCTAGCTTATTATCTTAGAGTGGATTCTAATACCTTCCAAACCAGAAGGTTTTTCTTCTTAGATTAGATCCTTCTAGACAAAATTATTATTATTATTTTTTGCTTAGAAAAATGCTTCCTTTTTATACAAATATAGGAATTTGAGAGTTTGTTTGGTAGTAGGTATGCAGTTGGCTTATGTCCTTTACTTTCGAAGGCAAGCAGATGCTAAGTAAACTGTAGAGGCCCAGAGATATACATCTACCTCTGAGAAATAGCCATTCATTCTTTCTGACTTTCTGTGTTTGCAGCTTTGGAAAATCCCAATTCAAGCAGTTGAATTTGAATCATTATTTCTAACACTGTGAGCTCCATGGTCTTTAATGAATGGGGCTTTTACTCTCATAGCTATAATTATAGTAATTCATCAGAATGGAACAATGCAGTGAGGGAAAGAAGGTTTTGAAGAATCCACTGGAAAGAGTCCATCAGTGGATACTGAGTAACTTCGATCACATGGTTTGTCTATAGCCCAGAGGATGATGTCATGGAAGTTGGGAGGGTCTGCAGAAGAGTCTGACCTTGTATCCATTTGCTTGAATAAATTCCAACCTGGTGCTGCTTTCTTTACTTTATATATTCCAGAGTTGTATTTCTAGGGGTGATGTGCACCAGAGAGGCCTAAACATATTTGATGTCCAAATGCACATCATTTTTGAATAACTAACAAATTCCCAAGTTTCTAAAAGCAAGATTTTCCAGGGCTTCCGAACATAGAAATACCATCTCAATATTCCTTGAAAATTTTCCTAGGAGTGTGATGATTTGTTAAGCTGAAAGGAAGGGAAGATTCACAGTGCAGTGTCTGTAAAGGAGAAGATCAGGTGTAGAATTATGAAAGAGCTTTTTTTTTTTCAGTTTTGCTATAGAGCTTGTGTGCTATCTGGAGAAAGGCAAGGGGTGGACGGGGAGTGAGAAATCGCCCCTCAGGAGGGATGACCACATCACACTCCCTTCTCTTCTCTTCTCTTCTCAGGATTTTGAGCATACACGCACATGTGCCCAGCATGTCTTTCAAGTCACTGAGTCTGGGACTCAAACCCTGTAGTTGGCTGTGTGGGATTCAGCTGCATTAAGTACCACACTACCTGCTGGTCCCCAAAATATTCTTTTAAGGTGCGAGGGATCGTTTATACACCAGCTCAGGCTTCTTTGAACTTTGTCAAATTTACAGACTATACCACAAATGTCCACTGGCCCGCACTTCATCTGTGTGTTGCCACCTTCACCCAGACCACTGTTATCTCTTGTAGATCATTCCAACAGCTCCTGATTATTTTCCTTTTTCTTTACCTTTCCTCCAACCCACACTATGTATTGTCTATGGTTTATCCATACCAGATTAATGAAGTCCCACAAGCCTACATCTGTGAACCCATTCTGTTACAAAGTGTGCCTAAGGCCATGCCAAGTCAGGCATTTATTAAATAGCTTTAATAGATACACCTTTAAAAGTTGGGGGTTGGAGAGTGGGACCAGCAGTTAGTGTAATGGCTATGTCGCTGGACTCCCATGTAGTTGACCATGGTTCGAGTCCCAGACCCAGTGGCTTAAACTCACGCCAGGTGCGTGTGCGTGCGTGCCCAAGATCCCGAGAAGAAAATGGAGAAGTGATAGTGGCATGGCCATTCCCCCTGGGAGGCGATTTCTCACTTTCTGTCTCTCTGTCTCTGTCTGTCTGTCTGGCGAGCGCACACACTCTATAGCAAAAAAATAAATAAATAAAACTTCTCCCCCTCCCCCCCAAAAAGTTGAGGGTTGGAGAACTTTTAGAAAGCCCAAATAAGCATTTTCTTAGCTCAGAAAATAGATAACTCATGTTGGTCCCATCTGCTCTCTACAAGAAATTCAACGCCATTTTCCATATTTTAATGCAAAATGTAGTTTCAAACTCAAGTTACCACTGGCAGAAGAAAGCAAAGCAATTGTCCACACAACCCCATCTGACTTTAGTCTTTGCTGATGTTGGCCCAGGTTCAGCGTGTCTGCACCAACGCCACACACCTGCAGCCTGGGCTCTCATGCCTCTCCAGGTTCCCAGGCAGCCTTGGGCTGGAGACACAGAGAACGTCCTGTTTCCCAGCAAGCCTCCCCCACCCTGCCCCAAGGCCAGGCAGAATTTTCCCCTCTTCTGTCACCAGCTGGAAGCTCTTGAAGGACAACCCACTTACGTCTCCTCATTACAGGGAGCTGTGGTTTTGGTACCCAGAGGACTTGGCTTCCAGTTTGCATCTGTCTCTCCAAGAGGAGAATACAGAAGCCAGTTTTTCTTTTTCTTTCTTTCTTTCTCTTTCTTTCTCTTTCTTTCTTTCTTTCTTTCTTTCTTTCTTTCTTTCTTTCTTTCTTTCTTTCTTTCTTTCTTTCTTTCTTTCTTTCTTTCTTTCTTTCTTTCTCTTTCTTCTTTCTTTCCTTTTATTAATTGCCAGAGGGTACAGGGACACAGAGAAAGAGAGAATGAAAGAGGAAAAAAAGAAAGCATTCCACTACCACCACCACCACTCCATGGGGTGTAGTCACACTGAAATCTCTTCATTTCTCTATCTTATCGGAATTTGGGGAATAAAAGTACACCCAGTGTGCTTTTCAAGTCACAGAGGCCGGGATTCAAACCGCAGTTAGCCATATGCAATTTGGCTCCATTAACCTCTAGGGTAAAGGACTGGCCTATGTTTATTTTATTTTGTTTTTAATGCCACAGGGCACATGCACATACATGAGCAAGAGAGAGAGAAAGTCAGAGAGAGTCAGAGAGAGAGAGGAAAAGGAGAGAAAGAGAAAAAGCACTGTGCAGAAGAACCTGATCATGCAATCATCTTTTTTCTTCCAGTTTTCCAACTCGTCAGGATCCTGGGCATACATGCACACCCAGCATGTTTTTCTGTTTTGTATATATATATATATATTTTTAAATTTTGCTAGAGGGCACGCGTACTCACCGAAGAGAGAAAGCTCCTCCCACAGGGGATGATCATGCCTCAATTTCTTCTCTTCCATTTTCCCTCTCAGAATTTTTAACATACACACACACACACACACACACACACACACACATACCATATTCTCAAGCTGCTGGGTCTCTGGTTTTAACCATACAGCCAGCCATGAGGGATCCAGCTGCCTTAACCACCACACCACCAGCCAGCCCACCAGCATGTTTTTCAAATCACCATGGCCAGGGGACCAGCAGTTGGCGTAATGGCTATGTTGCTGGACCCCACGTAGTCGACCGCGGTTGGCGTCCCGGACCCGGTGGCTTAAAACTCACACCGGGTGCATGTGCATGCATGCCCAAGATCCCGAAAGGAGAACGGAGGAGAAGGGATTGCGGCGTGGCCATCCCCCCTGGGGGGTGATTTCTCGCTTTCTGTCTCTCTGTCTCTCTCTGTCTGTCTGGCGAGCGCACACGCCCTATAGAAAAAAAAAATCATCATGGCCAGGATTTAAAACCTGGCTGGCCATGTGGGCTCTGGCTTCTGCAAAGTGCTTAACCTCTGTGCTATGCCAGTCCCAGAGCCTGGTTCTGAGATTATTTGAAACAATGATCCATGAATTCCCTTAAAGCTGAGGGAACCAACTGTGCTGACCTAGGCAGTTAGCCTGGATAAATACCACCCTGCGCTTGCTTTTCTCTTGTAAGGAAAATGATGTCAGAGTCCAGGATGGACCCTCCCCAGGGGGAGAGCTGACATCGTGTCAATGATTCATTAGCAGATGCTTTGCTGAACCTCAGCTGTTTTCTTCAGTGACATAAGTGTGACAGGGAGATATTTGTTCAGGTGATGACGCTGGAGTAGGCCTCGAGCCAGACTCTGGTCCCCAGGGACCACCCTTCCAGCACTGAAAAGCAATAGAGAGTCTACACTGGTGTAACCCTGTGTCTTCTCCACTTGACAAATCTGACCAACTTCTCTAAGTGACACTTCTCAGTTTCGGCAGCCAGAGAGCTACCTCCCACAGAGGTGCTGGAGGCCAGGTACAAACTTACAGGAGAAATCCGTTTTTGAAAGCTTCTGCCACATACTGATCTCCTTGTCTTTCTCTGTTATGCTAAGTCACCTGAAGAAGTGGGGTTTGCGAGTGTTTTGTGGTCTCTGACGAGAGCACCAAGTCTCTGGAGGGCTGACACCCACACAGATATGCAACTAATTGGTTTTGTTCTGTTCTGTCGTAGACTAGGTCTGACTGTCATTATCTTTCTTCCTCAGCATCCCAGGTAGCAGGGACTACAGACACGTGCCATCGTGCCCAGATTTTAGGGTGGGCCAGGAATCCCACTGGACTTCCCATGTGGGCCAGCCTGACAAGTTGCAGCGTCGCTCAGCAATTGTACCGCAGCAGGGCCCTGTTACTGATTTTGACAACTAGCTCGCTAGTATCTATCCCAAGTTAGGCTTCTCAGAGGGTCAAGTTTGTTTTTGGTATAGAAACTAAGTTAATTATTTTTTCTTTTTAAAGCGTTCAAGGATTTTGCAGTTTATTTTATTTTTTAATGGCCAGGGGGTACATTCCTTCACAATAGAGGGAGAAAGAGAGAAAGCTTCCCCCTCCCCCATAAGGGTGTAGTCATGTTGTAATATTTCCTTTTCCATTTCTTCAACTTCTTGAGGTTTGGGACACATTCATATAGGTGCCCAACATGTTTTTCAAGCCACCGTGACTGGGATTAGAACTGCAATCAGGCATGTGGAATCCAGCTTCCTTAACAATTAGGCAATAAGGCTGGCCCACGTGATTTTTTAAAAATTATGATTTGTAGTTTATATATAGCCAATGTATGTCTTTTGGGGAGACAGTATGACTTTTTAAAAAACGCACATGGTGTGTAATGATCAAATCAAGGATACGCAAGTGTTTGTCATCTTCAACATTGAACGTGACATTATGTTGTGCACATGTCGCTATTATCAAATATGTATTACATTCTCTATATATTTTTACTCTGCTATGGTACAATATCCTCTAACCGCTTCCCTTTATATGAATTCTCTTTTCTGTTAAACATTTTCTTTTTTTAGAGAGGTTTTTTGCTACAGGGTGTGTGCGCTTGCCAGAGAGATAGAGAGAAACAGAGAGACATAAAGCAAGAAATCACCCCCCAGGGGGGATGGCCACGCCGCAATCCCTTCTCCTCTATTCTCCTCTCGGGATCTTGGGTGCACACGCACACGCGCCCGGCATGAGTTTAAACCAGTGGGTCCAGGACTTGAACCATGGTCGACCACATGGGAGTTCAGCGACATAGCCATTACACTAACTCCTGGTTCCTGTTAAACATTTTCTTATGAACCCTTCCCTCCTCACCTCCCATACAGCTTCTGGTATCTACCATTATTTTTTGAGGTTTGATCTTCTATCTTTTGAGGTCCTCAGTACTTTTTTTAAATGAAGAAACACCTAACTAGATCTTAAAAAAACACCTTATGATATATTTTAAATATCCCACCTACCTGGAATATTTCTGGAGTTGTGTAATATCTCTAGTTGGAAATGATAACAAAAACAAAGTTAGAGACTTTAGGATGTTACACCAAACAGTTACTCTTCCCTCAACACCTCTCTGCATGCTTCAATTCTGCCTTTCCTGAGGCCTCTGGTCCAAGGTCAGACCTCTTTATGGTGAAATGCTGGGTACTTTGGTATCACCCCGTGGAGAGAGACCGTGATGGCCTCGGTGATCGAAGAGGCCTCTTCCTCAGTGGTTTAGGCTTCACTGTTAGAAGTAGATAACTTTCTTGGTAACTTTTAAAGCCAGTGGTAATGGCTGTTTCTTCTTTATTTTTTTTTTGAAGTTTGTATCTGCTAGAGTAGTCAGGATGCTGGTGGTAATTCCACCTCAAGTAGTGTGTTAGCCATACCCCCTGCCCACAACTCCTGGGTCTCTGAAGACCCCAGAGAGAGAGAAAACTACCCCTTATTAGAGCAATAACTCCACCACTTTGGCAGTTCTGGAATGTCTTTACAGAGAGTGATTCTAGGAAGGAATAAACACATCTGCCAGAGATGATATTGCGCAACACACATTCCATCATGTCCAGCCACCATGGTTAGGCAGATCATGTGACTAGGCCTGACCAATGAATTGTAAGTAGAAGTGATGTGTGTCATTTCTGGGCTAAAGTATAGAAGAAACTGTGTATAACCTTATTAGCTGTCTTGTCCTTCCTGTATGAACTGGTAATGCCTGATTCCTATAAAGCAAAACCCCTCTCCCTGACATACACCTAAACATATAGCAGAGGAAAAACTTTGGTGTGTTGAGCCATTGAGGTGTCAGAGTCCATTGGTTACCACTGCAGAGCTTAACCTATCCTGACTAATGCAATGTGTGTCTGAGGTATTAGTACATTTTATTTAGGCAATAAATTTAAAATATTTTAAACAGTCTTATGTATGCATATTATTGTATATGTGTAAAATTTAAGATGAAAAATTTTGGCTTATAACATTCTTTGTGTATAGAAAACAAAACAAAACACAAATTACCCTCTTTCGGGTTTTGTTGTTTCTTTGTTTTCACATATATTAAACACACAATGCTAAGATTGTTACCCAAAATGGGTTGTGGGTTTAGGAATAAAATCTAGTAAATAAAATATCTGCATTAAGTGTAAGAAGCCTGAAACAGGTTATGGCCTTATGAAGCTCAGCAGAGCAGGTAAAGCCCTGGGATAAGAACCAAGACATTAGGCTTAACTCATCCTCCAGGGTCTTTCCTTAATTTCACATTGGACTGTCCCCTTCTGAACTGTGCTTATTTGTGCTTTATCTTAGCTATGTCTTGTCTTGTGTCCACCCATTCATTCTGGAAACATTTTCTGAGCCCCTGGGATGAATTCCAGAGAACTGAGTTCGTCCTAAAGATAGCATGGTCTACTGAGAAGGTCACTTATGTCTACTCAGAGTGTCACAGTTGCTCCTTACTGCTTTCTTCTCAGGAGACACTTTGCCTTCCATTTCCCAGTTATTATCCACATGCCCTGACATAATGCAGGCAGTGTGGGTGCTGCTTCAGAAATGGTTGGCACAATGATCAGCTCGTGCAGCTGTCTCTATCATTATTAAAATTCATCCCCAAAGTAAAATGGTTCTCCCGGTTTGAGTTCAGATCCATTTGGCTATCCTCGACGACTGCCTTCTTGAGTTTGCCTCACACTATGCAGTTCTGGCAAACTGCTCATTGTCCATCTCCGCAGCTTACTGGAGGATAACCAGGTTTTGCATTTGATAGCAAGCAAAAATCTGTGAGGTGGTGAAGTACCCAGTAGAAGCCAGCCCCATTCCGGATTCTGCTCTTTTCAAGCTGTTAACAGGAATCACAGCCTTTCACAGGGCAAGACCATCTCAAGCACCTTCCTTTTGTCCATCGCTGACACTCCACTTGAGATGCACTCCTTCCATCTGCAAGTCAAAGCAAGACTTTTCCAAGTGTCAGCACCACAAGCTCAAGCTAGTTAGTTCCTGGCAGTGATCTGGGTTTCCTTTTGCCTGGGGAGGAGTATTAACTTCCAAAGCGCAGCTCTCCAAGCAGAGCTACACCAATGGACTGGGGCCTCCCCAGGTGCAGGGGAGCACCTTGGTCCCAGCCTGCCCCATTCCTGAAAGACATCTGCCCCTGGTCCCCAGGGGTCTGGGGTGTGCAGTAAAGAATGACATAGTTATAGTCTTTTTTTCTTTTTCCCTCAGGGCAAGGGGCCAGTTTGTTCTCTCTGCAGCTAGATGAGCTAGGCGGGCAGGAGGCAGACAACGACATTCGTCAGAACTGCACCAAGTGCAAACGAGAGTGTGGAATCAGAGGAGGGCAGCTCAGGAGCTGGTTGGGCTGAGCCCTGTAGAGCAATCCTTTAGAAATCCAGTGGCAAGCAACGCCCTGTCTAAGGGCACCAGATGTGTCAATAAAATCCTCTTGCACCTTTGGCTAAATGTGGCTTGAAGCTAGCACTGAGAGAGAGTATCTGTTGTTTGCATGCACCCCAGACTGCTGAATTCCAAAGTGACTCTTTTGGTATTGGTAAATAACATGGCACACGGTCACCCCCATAGAAATTGTGCAAACCCTTCATTATGAGGGCATTTTCTCAGGGGCACATTAGAATATCATGCTAAATTGAGTTGTTATCTTCGCCTTTGCCAGGGCTTTTGTCAAACGGCACAGCAAGCTGCCCTTAGAAGTTTTTGCTTTTGTTCACAAATCATCGGTTCAACTTGGACTATGGTTTCCAGGAATTAAAAAGGGGGAAAAAGTGCAGAAAAAATTACATAGAGTGAGACCCCTACAGAAGTTTTTTTTTTTTCTTTTTTTTTCCTTTTCACGTACGGGTCACAAGATTGCAATTCTAAACAATCTCACAATTAATTCTTGAGCTATGCAGTCCAATTAGAACAAATGCTTCCTTTCTGGTTTAATTAGAGATGAGGACCCGCCTGTGAGCTTATTTGTATAAAATAAGTGCTCATTAAACAAGGTTGGATCAGGTTCAGCTTGTTAGAAATGCCATGAAAGGGGAGCTTTCTCTCACTGTCTTTGGCCCCTTAACCCTTGCAGTTCCCAGAGTGAACCTCAGAGGTATGAAGAATATAAAGAGTATCTTTGCTGAAACGTGGTGAACTTGAGAGAGGAGGGTGTGGGTGTTGGAGCAGTTGGTAAACAGTCATTCACTCACCTTCTCCTACTCGGCATCCTCCCATCCTTTCCCTAGGGTACTGTAGGCAGAGAAGCAAGCAGAGGGGGGTCTGATGAAGGCTGCTCTAATTGTAGCGGGAGAAAGAACAGGCTCTTGTATCATCCATGTTTTTCAAAGACTCACTACACAGAGTGGTATAGTGAGCCATGGATGAGCAATAGCATAACCCAGGAACTTGTTAGAAATACAGAATCTCCTTGTGTCCACAAAGAAATTAAAACATAATAAAATATTGTCTGTTTTTCATCATAAAGAAGTTAAAAACAAAACGTGAGCTAGGTGTGTAATTCAAGAGGACTTGTCTCATTAAACTGTTGAGCGTGGCAGAAGGTTCTGAGCATTTTGTTATGTTTATATTGTTACTTAGGCCGGGAAGTCACCTTGTACTCTTTGTATAATTTTGAGGAGATTTTTTTTGGGGGGGAAAGGAGAATAAATCAAAATGAAAAAAGAAAATCATTTCACCCAAGTCACCAAACCCCATAAATGTTCTAACTTCATCTAACTAAAATCCTGTCAAGATCTCAGGGGAATAAAATGCATAGGGACCAGCAGTTGGCATAATGGCTATGTCGCTGGACTCCCATGTAGTTGACCATGGTTTGAGTCCTGGACCCGGTGGCTTAAACTCACGCTGGGCGCGTGTGCGTGCGTGCCCAAGATCCCAAGAGGAGAATGGAGGAGAAGGGATTGCGGCATGGCCATCTCCCCAGGGCGTGATTTCTCTTTTTCTATCTCTCTGTCTCTGTCTTTCTGGAGAGCACATGGGCCCTATAACAAACATCTTTCAAAAAAAGAGCATAATCTCAGGTCCCTGCCTCAAATGAATAAAAATTGTATTTGTTTTTAATTTGACATGTGTGGAGAGAGAGAGGGAGAGGGAGAGGGAGAGGGGAAAAGCACTCTCTTCCTAAAGGGCATGGTCACATTGCTAACCCTCTCCCCCATTTCCTCCATTTTCTCATCCTGTGGGGATCTGGGACATGCACACCTATGCTCTAGGGTGGAATAGGAATTTGAACTACCCCGTCAGCCACCAAGCCACAGAGGCAGCTAGAGAATCTGCATTTTAACAAGATCCCTAGGTGACCTCTGTGCACATTACAAATTAAGGCGCACAGGTCTAAGGGTAGCCAATGATGAATATTTTATAAATCCATAGGCTCTCAGAGCACTCCAGAATGCTGTTTCACTTGAAAAAAAGCCAGACTGTCACCACTTTGACCCCAAAACTCCATCCTAAACTTAAATGTGTCTCTCTTGCCTCCTCTTCAAGCAAGCCCCAGGACTGAAAGAGCCCAGCTGCGAGAAAGAACACGGGTTGCTGGCGGCCCCTGCCCTCACCTGTATCTCATCTTGCCCATCCCTTCAGCACATTATCGAACCCAGGTGGGTACTCTGGCTGCTGAGGGAAAGGAAGATCCCTGCCCTCAAGAAGCTTCCACTCATGATTTAGTGTTGAAGGGAGAAGAGTAACAGCTAGGGAGTGGAAACTTGAGACCCTCAGACCTAAGAGAGCACCACTGACAGACCGATCATGACAGGTGGAAAGGCCAGGCATCCTGAGAGAAGGGGAAGGTACCATCTACGTAGCATGCCGCGTGCAGATAGACATCATACGAGACCTGGCACATGCACTCGGTACTGGACGTTAGAGCGAGCTCAGGTTACCTTGCTTCATCATTCTTCTCAGCTAGGATTTTCCATTCTTTTTCCTAGAAACTAAAACTTGGCTATAACAAAATAGCAGCATGGAGGGAGTTTCGAACAGGCCTGAGACCTCTGCATTCTCTCAGTTTGCTTGGTCTTCAAACATTCATCAGGTAGCGTGATGGGAAGAAAATACTGACGAGCTTCCGTTTTTCTACACATTGCCTACAATGACGTAGGAGAGGCAGAAGCAGATTGAAAAGTCCTGTCTTTCCATCCACACTCCAAGACTAATTTCATTGCTAGTTGGGAGGCATCGAAGGAGCCTAAACCAGAAGGTAAAATCAATGAACCTTGCAAGTTAGTCCTGGTCTGACTGGTCCCCTGTGTGCCGTCACTGCCCTGGTGATGGGCTCAGCTCTGTGACCTTCACCATGCCCTTCCAATGGCAGACAGGACTGAACGCATCTCGGCAAAGCCTTGGCTCCCGCTGTCCAACCTGCAGCACCAGCCTGCCTGTGGAGCTGCCCTAGGTCCCCATTTCTGCTTCCTTGGACATTTTGCTTGGGAAAAGGGAGCCTGGAGGATCACACAGTCTCTTAAATAATCTAACTACTTTCAATAGCAAGTTCAGCTGGTAATTTCAAGAAAAGCAGTTTTAACTTAAATCACAGAAATTCTAAGGAACTTCGCTTAAAACTTAAAGTCAGGAAACAGGTTAGGATTCTGTTCAAATGGTGGCTACATGAACCTATCGACATCTCAAGACAGGACACAAATTTTTAAAACCGGACAACAAAGCCTAAAAGAAAATCAGCAATGTTTTAGTCAAAAGTCATAAAATGCTGCTTCACCAATTCAGTCTCATGTACTTTATCGTCTGTGTGGTTTGATTTTCCCAATTGAATTCTGGGATATAATATTCAACTCCAGACTTGACCTTATGATTAAGCTGGCCATTTTCTTAGTTTTTGAATTCTTATTTCTGTGTCTGTATTTAATTTTCCTGATTATTTAAGAAATTGTGTGATCAATACAGTATGGGGGAAAAAGGAATGGAAGACAACTGTAGACACCAGAGATAGTGTGAGAAGAGGGTGGGAAAGGACAGAGGGTCAGAAATAGGGGTCAGAAATATACACATATATATATATGTATATATGTGTTAAACTAGAAATGGAAAATTTTTGATGATAACATGCATGATTAAGCCACTATGCAGTATATTCTGGATAGAAAATCACATTTTGTATGCTGTGACGATGCTTAGGGAATGAATGTAAATTAATTAGATTAAAAAAATTTTCAGAAATAAAAACCTAAAACTGTTTTTCTTGAAATAAAAAAAAAAAGGCATTAAAAATACCTGTTTGATGACTGCAGTAAAATATAACCCCAGCTAGGTGCTACTTTATAGTATGTTCATTCTACTCACTGAGGTTTGTGCCTAAAATCAGGCTTGTGTTCACGGATATGTATATATCAGCTGTGCTTGCTATTGAAAATATTTAGATTAATTAAGATCTTTAGTGAATTAATAAAACGTGGGGGGAAAAAGGCATAGAAAGCAACCATGGATACCAGAGACAGTATGGGAGGAGGGTGGAGACGGCAGAGGGTGAGAGATAGGGAATCAAGGATAGAAAAAAGGCAAAATGTACAGGAAACAAGAAATGGAAAATTATTTATTGATGGTAACACGTATGTTGATGTGCTTGATTGAGCTAATATACAGTGTACTCTGGATGGAAAATCTTATTTTGTATGATGTAATGATGTACAGTGAATGAATGTAAATAAATAATTTTTTTTTTTTTTTAAAAAAGGAGGAGCCTGGAGGAAGATCTGGAGAGGAGAAGGGGAAGGAAGCATCTTCCGGTTGGTAAGCAAATCAGTTCATTGTCAACTAATGAGGATGGGACGATGGAAGAACATGGAAGGGAGGTAGACTCAGCTAGGTTGAGGCTTTATCTAGAAGGATTAGGATTAGGGAGCTGAGGGACTAGCTGAGAGGGTGTAGGCTGATAAAACCCTGTGCCCTCCAGACTGGAACCACATAAGAGGCCCGGGTTTGATTCCCAGTGCTTTAGAGTCCCTGGTCCAACATACTGGAGTGCACCTATAATCCTAGCCGGAAGGCTGAGGCAGGAGGATGGCCACATGCAAGACTCTGTTTCAGAAAAAGGAAAAAGAAAAAAAAAAAAAAAAAGGAGCTGAGCTAGGATAAGATAACCATATATCAATAGCTTGCTGGACACATTAAAGATAATTTTGAAAAGTTCAGTTGGAGGAACCAGCAATTGGTGTAATGGCTGTGTGGCTAGACTCCCATGTAGTCGACCACCGTTCAAGTCCCAGACCCAGTGGCTTAATCTCATGCCGGGCACATGTGCATGTGTGCCCAAGATCCCAAGAGGAGAATGGAGGAGAAAGGATTGTAGCGTGGCCATTCCCCGGGGGGTGATTTCTCACTTTTTATCTCTCTGTCTCTCTCTGTCATTCTGGTGAGCACACGTGCCCTATAGCAAAAACCTTTCCTTCCCCCCCCCCCGCTCCCCCCAAAAAAAGTTCAGTTGGAATTCATTTAAAATCAATTTGCTACTTTTGAAAATCATACAAGCAAAACATGCTCTTTAATAAATCAAATAAAATCAAATGATTAAATATTATTCATTAGTACACTACTCTTAACACTGGCATACCTTACATTTTAGGCATACAGAGACCTAAATATAGAGATTTACAGATTTGGGTAAAATATAATGGAATCACATTGTATGTGACAGTTAAAAGTTCAGTTTGTCTGAACTTTTATTTAAACCTATATCAGAAGCACATTCTGCAATATCATTTTACAAGACTGTGTAGTGTTGTATTAGTGAAGATACTACAATTTTTAATGTTATAATTGGAAGTTTAGAGTGTCCCTCCCCATTGGTTTTTATTATCCTGAATAGTGTTAAGTTATATTATCATACAATATAAATCTTTGTACACATTCTCAATTATATCCTCAGAATAAACAACTAAATACACAATTGTTTGGTTAAAAATAATTTGCATTTTAGCAATGTCTCATCATATTATAAAGTTGTGTTCCAGAAAGCTTGTAGTAATTTGAATTCTTAGGAGAAACACTTGAAATACTCAATATAGTCAGTGTTATTTTTTTTTTAAGAGATATTTTTGCTAGAGGGTGCATGTACTTGCCAGAGAGAGATGGAGAGACAGAAAGTGAGAAATCACCACCACCACCACCACCACACCATCCCCCCAGGCAGGATTGTCACACTGCAATCTCTTCTCTGTTCTCCTCTTGGGATCTTGGACACTCAGGCACACACACCTGACATGAGGTTTTTTTTTTTTTTTAATTTGTTTTCTTTATTTGTCTTTTCATCATTTATTATTATTATTTACATATTCAATCATTGTACATCATACATAATTTAGTTTGTAAAGAGATTTTACCCAACCTGATATATGCCACAGAGCAGGCGAGATGAGAATACTATACAGGACATCACCCACAGACAACAAACTATATCTGAGTCTCACAAATGTCTTACTTCTCCATTTCCCCCCAAATTTCTCTTCCTGCACTCTTCTCCTCTCCCACTCTCCTTCCACTTTGTCCCCAGTGTCCATGACAATTTCTGCTGCTTTTATGTCCTCCAGTCTTTCAGCCTCTACCATAGAGTGACGACAGTATATGCTATATGTTAAGTGGAGACATACAATGTCTCTCTGTTTCATAGCCTGACTTGCTTCACTAAGCAATAAATCTTCCATGTTCATCCACTTTCTATCAAATGCCAGAGTCTCATTGTTTTTTTATGACTGAGTAGTATTCCATGGAGTATATGTGCCACACTTTTTCAATCCATTCATCTGTGGACATTTGGATTATGTCCCTGTCTTAATAATCATGAATAATGCCGCAATAAATGTAGTTGTGCAAGCACTTTTCCAGCAGAGGATTCTCCTGTCCTTTGGGTAGATACCTAGGAGTGGAACTGCTGGATCATATGGTAGTTCTATTTGAAGGTCCTTGAGGAACCTCCATATTGTTCTCCACAGTGGCTGGACCCATGAACATTCTCACCATCAATGTAGGAGAGTTCCCCTTTCACCACATCCCTGCCAACACTTACCTTTTTTTTTTTTTTTTTTTTAATCTCACAGGGGTTAGGTAGTATCTCATTGTGGTTTTGATCTGCATCTTCCTTATGATGAGGGATGTTGAGCACTTTTTCACATGCTTTTTGGCTGATCTTATGTCTTCCTTAGAGAGTTGTTTATTCAGTTCATTTTCTCATCTTTTAATTGGATTAATCATTTTCTTCTGGGTAAGTCACTTGAGTTCCCTGTGTACTTCGGTTATCAGTCCCTTATCTGAAGAATAGTCAACAAAAATTTTCTCCCATTCCGAGGGTTTTCGATTCAAACTAAATACTGTGTCTTTGCTGTGCAAAAATTTCTTAATCTGTATGCAGAAAGATGTCAATCTGATGTAATCCCACCTGTCTATTTTGGACCACTTGGTGTGAGTTGCAACAGAGACAGTCACAGCTCCAGGGACACAAGAAAAATGTAAAGAATATAAAAGACCTATGTAAAAAGAATAGAATAAACAGAGGGAGGACAACCACTCTGGACAACCAGAGCTACAGCTTCCCAGAGTGGAAGAAACAAAAGAGTGTTTTACCTTAAAAAAAAAAAAAATAGTAAGGGATCAGCAGGTAGTATGGTAGTTAAGGCACTGGACTCTCACATGGCCAACCTTGATTTTGAGTCCTGGACCTGGTGGCTTACTTTCTCACTTTCTCTCTCTCTAGTGAGCACATGTATCCTATAACTTAAAATAATAATAATAATAAGTAAAATATGTTTAAATAAATAAATAAATGAAAAGTAAAAGATATACTGAAGCAGGTGATTTCACACAGTCCCCCAAAATAATTTTTTAAATAAAATACATATTTGCAAATTTTGGGGGGGATGTTTTTTGCTATAGGGCATGTGTACTCTCCAGACAGACAGAGAGAGACAAAGAGACAGAAAGCGAGAAATCACCCCCCAGGGGGGTTGGCCATGCCGCAATCCCTTCTCTTTCGCTCTCCTCTCAGGATCTTGGGCACACACGCACATGCGCCCGGAGTGAGTTTTAAGCCACCGGGTCCAGGACACAAACCGCAGTCGACTACTTGGGAGTCCAGTGACACAGCCATTACACTAACTGGTGGTCCCCATATTTGCAAATTTAAACATCTAATAGAAGAATGGATTATGAAAATAATCATGGCTATGACTGCATTAAATATCTCAGAAGGAAAACTCTAAAAGAAAAAGAAGGAAGGAAAAAAGAAAGAAGTAATGAGGAAAATTATGGGACAAAGAAATAAGAAAACCTTATATGAACACTGAGGAATTTTGATAGAAAAAAGACTATGTGGAGACGTAGTAAAGGAATAGTAAAAGAAAACATTATGAGCTAAAGAAAATTTTCAATTTTGAAATCGAAAGGGCTCAGCAAGTATCATTCAGGTCATTAATAGCATGAATAATTATGATAGTAATAATGAGGACCAGACCAGAGCTGGCCAACACAGCTTTCCTCAAGGGTAGAATATCCCAGGCTGTTGATACAATAGCCACTGGTCACATGGGCTATTGACCACTTGAAAGGACTAGTATAAGCAAGATACTGACTTTTAAGTTTTATTTCTTTATTTTTTAATTACTAGAGGGCACATGTGCTTTTCAGAGACAGAGAAAGAGGGAGAAAGCAGACCCCTCCCCCCAATGTATCAAAGTCACGCCACAATTTCTTCTCATAGATCTCTTCGTCCTGTTGGGATTTGGGGCACACATGCTTATGTGACTGTCATATTTTTCAAGCCTCTGGGGCTTCAATTTGAACCATGGGATCTGACTTTCCTTAACCTCTAGGATCCAGATCTGGCCCTTATTTAATTATGATTAATTAACATTTACATTTAAATGGCCATGTATGGTTAGTCATTATCACACTGGACAGCTCAGTTCTAGACATTTCCTGTGAAATTTCTGAAATGCAAGCATTGACATTAAAGTTTATAAACTTTCAGACAAACACAAATACATACCTTTGAAATGTAGAAAATCAAATTAGTATTGGACTTCTTGTCTGAAACACTGGAAGTTAAAAGAATAAAGCTACATATACCAACTACTTAAAAAAAAAAAAAAAACTGGGCAAGGAAGTGGTGAGCAGGTGATGCCACTGGAGCCACTTGGGAGGTTCCTGAGCTCATGTTTCTGTGTGTTTGTTTGTTTTAATTTGCTATAAGGTGTGTGCACACACCAGAGAGAGAGAGACAGAGAGAGGGGAGGAAACTGAGGAGGTACTTCCCCATGGGGGATAAACATGGCACAATCTCATCTCCATTTCTCCTTTTGAGATTTAGGGCATACATGCACAGGCATCTGACATAAGTTCTAGCCACCAGGTCTGGGATTTGAATCACAGTTTGCCATGTGGGATCCAGCCGCCTTAATCACCATGCCATCGTCTGACCCTTGAGTTCCCATCTAGTGGTCTCCCTTTGCACGCCCCGTGCCTGTGATCTGGGCTGGCTGAGGCTGGGGTGAATTGCAGTGTGAAAATCCTATTGGGGTCTCTCTCTTGCTCTGAATATGTCTCTCTCCTGGGAAAAAAGTAAATAAACTTTTAAACATGTAATAAAAGAAAAATTATAACTGAAAAAATCCTTTTTTCAGTTAGGCTATGATTCTTACATAAGGGCAAAACATTTGACACTTAGATTTGTTTTTATTTCTGTTTCTGTTTTTTGTTTTGTTTTGTTTTGTTTTTAGAAGTTTTTGCTATAGGGTGCATGCACTCACCAGAAAGACAGAGAGAGACAGAGAGAAAGAAATTGAGAGATCATCCCCCATGGGAGATGGCCACGCCACAGTCCCTTCTCTTCCATTCTCCTCTCGGGATCTTGCGCATGAACGTACACATGCCTGGCATGATTTTAAGCCACCGGTCCGGGACTCGAACCACATTCAACTACAAGGGAGTCCAGCAACATAGCCATTTATGCCATCTGCTGACCCTGTAGATTTGTAAATATTCACAAAATGCATTACTTTCGTGTGAGGAATGACTCAAGTACTCCATGAAATATGAAGGAAAGCAAACCAAATATTTACATACAGGAAAGATAAAATACGGAATCAACTTTAGTGCATAATGAATCTTACAGAAAGGGTGGTGATATGACTGAAAGCTTTGATTTAAATGTGAGTAGATTTTCTTGAAACACTAAAAATTAGGGAAATCCAAAAACTAGGAAAAATTTTAAAACAGCCTGGAACAACACAAAAGTTATATTACTATGTACACAGAGAATACATAGTATTCTTTTATAATTCATGGAATTGGTACAGATATCAGTTACGCTTTTGGCTTGGATAAAGTTCTGATAATTTCAGATAAGAGCGTTTTTACACATCACAGGTTTTTTACCATAATTCTTTTCCATCAAACTCCTAACCCCCTAAAAATAAACAATGAGAAGATGACACCCAAAAGCTCAATTGAAATTTTAGGAACATTTATCTAAATAACTTTCCTTAAGAAAGAGTAAATAAATAATGGAATTATAAATGATATAGAAAAATTTAAATAGAAATCAAAGATCTAAGGTCATATTATATGTATTTTATTGCATTTTTAAAAATAATCATTCATTTAATTAATTAATTAATTTATTTATTTAATTTGCTATAGGGGACATACACTCACTAGCGAGAGACAGAGAAAGTGAGAAGGCAAGTACCAGGGCCAGGACTTGAACTATGGTCAACCATGTGAGAGTCCAGCATTTTTAACCACCACTCCACCTGCTAGCCCCTCACTGCAATTTTTTAAAAACCATAAAATATTGAAACTTAGAAAATTTAGCCAAAGTTATGCTGAATGAAAATTCATAACACATAGCCCTTATTTTATATATATATATATATGTGTGTGTGTGTGTGTATCTTATGTTTTATATTTATATATATAAGAGAGAGACAGAGAGACAGAGAGCAAGAAATCACCCCCCGGGAGGATGGCGAAGCCACAATCCCTTCTCCACTCTCCTTGTGGGATCCTGGGCGTGCATGCACATGTTCGGGTCCAGGACTCGAACTGTAGTTGACTACATGGGAGTCCAGTGACAGCCATTATGCCAACTGCTTGTCTGCCCTTATTATATTTTTAAAAATAAGCTAAACAAAGAACAATACAATACAGCAAAAGAAGTTAGAAGAAGAGAATTAACAAAAATAAAACTTGGCTGAGCCTTGGTGGTGCAGGAAGTAGTGTACAGAACTGCATTGCTGGAAGCCATGGGATACTACAGATTTGGGTCCTGAGTTGACCAGAAACTCTCTGGTCATGCATGCCAAGGAGCCTGACTAGCTGGATGGCCTGGGGAAGAAGATCACAGCATGACAAGACTGTCAAAAGCTGAGTGTCTCTCTTGTGTTCATCTCTCACTCACTCTCACTCGCTCTCCCTAATTTTCATGAAATAAATAAAATAGATGCTAAAAGACCTTGAAATTAATGGGCTATAAGAGAAAAAAAGAGAAATTAAAAATCTAACTTTTGAAAGATAAAATAGATAAAACCATAGAGTGAATGAAAAATAGAGGACAAAATATAAAACATTAAGAATAAAAATGAGGGGACCAACAGATGGTGTTACAGTTACATCACTGGACTTCCACATAGTTGACCATGGCTTGAATCTCAAACCCCACAGCTTAAAATTCACACTGCACGTGTGTGTGCAAGCCCAAGATCTCAAGAGGAGAAGAGAGGAGAAGGGACTGTGGTGTGGCTATCCCTCCTGAGGGGTGACTTCTCTCTTTCTATCTCTCTGTCTCTCTCTGTCTCTCCTGCTGCAAGCGCAGCCTATAGCACCCTGCTTCAGGCCCAGCCTATAGCAAAATTCTCTCTTAAAAATAAATAAATAAATAAATAAAAATGAGGCATAATTATAGTTACTAAAAAAAGGAAATGCTATGGATAGATACTTTATGGAACTCTACAATCATAGGGTTAAAAGTACTGTAAGTTGGGGTTGGCAGGTGGTGTGGTGGTTAATGGAGCTGGACTCCCACATGGCCAACCGTGATTTGAGTCCTGGACCTAGTGACTTGCTTCCTCACTTTCCATGTCTCTCTCTTTCTCACTCTCTTCATATCTGGTCAAATTAAAATAAAATAAATTAAATAAAGCTAAATGAAATAATTCTTTAAAAAAATACTGTGAGTTGACTTTTTAAGAAGATATAAAACAACAAAATAGGCCTAATAACTTTAGAAAAATAAACATAAAAGTTTACCCAGTTCTGTTGATTTTCACAGTTAACATCCCTCTTACATTAAAGGAATAGGTCATTTCTGTTATGAAAATGTTATAGCATATAGAAAATTACTAAAATGTCTCCAATTTATTTCAAGTCTTTTATAACCTTAATGTCAAAATTTGAGAACTATATGACTGAGACCCACGATTAATCCAAGACAATTGGGACCAGCAGGTGGTGTGGTGGTTGAGGTGCTAGATTCTCACATGGCCAAGTGTGGTTCAAATCCTAGACCTGGTGGCTGGCTTTCTCACTTTCCCTCTTTCTCTCTGTCTCTTTCTGGTGAGCACATGTGGCCTATAGCAAATTTTAAAATAGTAATAATAACAGTAATAAAATAAATAAAATTAAGGAAATACTTCTTTTTTAAAAAAGATTACAGGACAATAAACATAAATAAATGATAAATTTTGAATAAGAAAATAATAAATAAAATCTAGAAATACAGTGAGAGAATGTCTATTACAATTTGACACACTAGGGTTCATAATTGAAAAAATGGCTCATCATCAGAAAATCTAGAAACATAATTCTGAATTCAAAAGAGAACAACCAAATAATTTTATCAATAGAGTAAAAAAAACTCTTGATAAAATTTGGAAGATATTCTTTATAAGCTCTAATTCAGTGAAGAAAGAAGCAAACTGAGATTTGCTAGTGATATTGAGCAAACATGTGGAATGGGAACCAGCAGTTAGCGTAATGGCTATGTCGCTGGACTCCCACGTAGTCGACCACGGTTCACATCCTGGACCCGGTGGCTTAAAACTCACACTGGGTGCGTGTGCGTGCATGCCCAAGATCTCGAGAGGAGAATGGAGGAGAAGGGATT
>NW_006159436.1:1765910-1767138 GCF_000334495.1 Tupaia belangeri chinensis | reverse complement strand
TGAAAATCTCTCCCCCCCAAAAAATCAATCAATCAATCAATCAATCAATCAAGGATGAGACAATGTGCTCACTACCACCATTATCACTCAATGTTGTTTGTTGGTTCTAAAAATATTAAATCAGCATAATACACATGAGGGTACTTCAAGAAGTTCATAGAAAAATTTGAATTAAGAAAAAAATTATTTTGCTGTAAGTTTTTCTTGAAATCCCTGTGTAGTTCTTTTTTTAATAATACACATTTCCCCTGAACTTTTTGAAGACCCCCTAATATTAGAATTTAAGTTCCACAAAATAATCTTTGTTTTCAGAAAATATGGAAGTATTCTTAGGAAACACATAGAATTCATAATAGACTTTAAGAAGTTATATGTAGTGTATATTTAATTAATATATAGTGTATATACATTGTGTGTGTGGGGGGGAATCTTCAAAAAGTTCATGGAAAATGAGTACTGTGAAAAAACTATACATGGGTTGAAAGTTTCTGCACCAAAATAAACTCACAATAACTTGTTATAACATGTCTAAACAGGATCTAGTTTGAGGTACTAAGAACTTTATAACATTGACTTGAAAAGAATCCCTACCAAAGCAATATGAATTCTGCTAAAATAAAAACAAGAACAAACATCAAATTTATGGTATAAGTTGGGTAGAATAATAGTGAAATTGTTGGGAAACAGCAGTTAGTGTAATGGCTATGTCTCTGGACTCCCACCTAGTCGACCGCGGTTCACGTCTCGGACCCGGTGGCTTAAAACATGCCGGGCGCGTGTGCGTGCGTGCCCAAGATCCCGAGAGGAGAATGGAGGACCCAAGATCCCAAGAGGAGAATGGAGGAGAAGGGATTGTGGCGTGACCATTCCCCCCGGGGGATGATTTCTCGCTTTCTGTCTCTATGTCTCTCTCTGTCTGGTGAGCGCACGCGCCCTATAGCGAAAACCTCTCCAAAAAAAAAGAATAGTGAAATTGTTGATGCTTTACACAAAATTTATGGCAACAATACCCAAAAGAAATTAGCAGTTCACAAATGGAGAGCAATGATGATGTTGAAGAAGATGCATGTAGTGGCAGACCAATGCATCAATTTGCAAGAAAGAAATTAATCTTGTTTATGCCCTAATTAAGAGGACTAAATAATAAAATCAATAACAATAGCCATCATGAAACATCTCAACTGGGTCAGTTTATGTAATCCTGACTGAAAAATTAGTTGAGTGAATT
>NW_006159436.1:1756805-1757583 GCF_000334495.1 Tupaia belangeri chinensis | reverse complement strand
AAAAAATCAATCAATCAATCAATCAATCAATCAAGGATGAGACAATGTGCTTACTACCACCATTATCACTCAATGTTGTTTGTTGGTTCTAAAAATATTAAATCAGCATAATACACATGAGGGTACTTCAAGAAGTTCATAGAAAAATTTGAATTAAGAAAAAAATTATTTTGCTGTAAGTTTTTCTTGAAATCCCTGTGTAGTTCTTTTTTTAATAATACACATTTCCCCTGAACTTTTTGAAGACCCCCTAATATTAGAATTTAAGTTCCACAAAATAATCTTTGTTTTCAGAAAATATGGAAGTATTCTTAGGAAACACATAGAATTCATAATAGACTTTAAGAAGTTATATGTAGTGTATATTTAATTAATATATAGTGTATATACATTGTGTGTGTGGGGGGGAATCTTCAAAAAGTTCATGGAAAATGAGTACTGTGAAAAAACTATACATGGGTTGAAAGTTTCTGCACCAAAATAAACTCACAATAACTTGTTATAACATGTCTAAACAGGATCTAGTTTGAGGTACTAAGAACTTTATAACATTGACTTGAAAAGAATCCCTACCAAAGCAATATGAATTCTGCTAAAATAAAAACAAGAACAAACATCAAATTTATGGTATAAGTTGGGTAGAATAATAGTGAAATTGTTGGGAAACAGCAGTTAGTGTAATGGCTATGTCTCTGGACTCCCACCTAGTCGACCGCGGTTCACGTCTCGGACCCGGTGGCTTAAAACATGCCGGGCGCGTGTGCGTGCGTGGCCCAGA
>NW_006159436.1:1723224-1756754 GCF_000334495.1 Tupaia belangeri chinensis | reverse complement strand
TGATTTCTCGCTTTCTGTCTCTATGTCTCTCTCTGTCTGGTGAGCGCACGCGCCCTATAGCGAAAACCTCTCCAAAAAAAAAGAATAGTGAAATTGTTGATGCTTTACACAAAATTTATGGCAACAATACCCAAAAGAAATTAGCAGTTCACAAATGGATAGCAATGATGATGTTGAAAAAGATGCATGCAGTGGCAGACCAATGCATCAATTTGCAAGAAAGAAATTAATCTTGTTTATGCCCTAATTAAGAGGACTAAATAATAAAATCAATAACAATAGCCATCATGAAACATCTCAACTGGGTCAGTTTATGTAATCCTGACTGAAAAATTAGTTGAGTGAATTACTTACTTGATGGGTACCAAAAACTGTTGTGCCCAGATCAGGTGCAGACAAGCATTTTTAATGGAAATTTGAAGCAAATGAGATCAAGAACTTGAAGCATTTCTTTGAATAACTGTAACAGAAGACATATGACTTTACCAGAAGACAACAATCAAAACAGTGACTACAAAGAGTGGAAGTAAAAGCAGATCAGTCAAGAGCAAAAGTCATGGCATCAGTTTTTCTGGATGCTCATCCTTGTTGCCTTTCTAGAAGGCCAAAAAAACAGTAGAATCTGCTAATTATGAGTGTTGTGAGAAAATTCGCAAAGTTTTAGCAGAAAAATGGCCAAGAACACTTCAACAGAGTTCTTTTCCACTGTGACAATGTTGTTGCTCATTTTTCTCAGCACACAAGAGCAAGGCATTTTCCTTGTTGCCTTTCTAGAAGGCCAAAAAACAGTAGAATCTGCTAATTATGAGTGTTGTGAGAAAATTCGCAAAGTTTTAGCAGAAAAATGGCCAAGAACACTTCAACAGAGTTCTTTTCCACTGTGACAATGTTGTTGCTCATTTTTCTCAGCACACAAGAGCAATTTGGCAAGAGTTTCAATGGGATATCAGTCAACATCTGCCTTACAGTCCTGAATTAGTTTCATTTGAATTCTTTTTGTTTTCTAATCTACTTTTCTTGGATCAATAAAGAAAAAAAGACTGTACTGACAGTTAAATTCCAGAGCCCTCAGTTCTTTTGGGGTGGACTAAATGACCAGCATTACTTACGAAAGTGTCTGAAATGTGATGAAGCTTATGTGGAGAAATACAGTTGTTTTTTTTTTTTTCCCCAATCTTTTAATTCCATTTTTTCACAAAACGTATGAAGTCCCTTGGGTATTGGTCCCTTGATTGAGTGGGGATATACAGTGTTTGTCTTTCATAGTCTGGTTTACTTTGCTTAGCATTAAATCTTTTATATTCATCCATTTTGTATTAAATGACAGGATCTCATTGTTCCTTATGGCTGAGTAGCAGCATAAATGGAAGGATCCAAAGATATAATAGTAGGGAGGACTATCTACTAGAGTAGATACCAGATGCTGAAAGGAAGGAGAGTCGACAGTAGGCAGTGGACAGAAGAGGCTCAGGGAAGAAACACTTCACAGACATAAGAATGTAAAGTTCCCTGTGGAAAATGATGTATGTGGTAATATCCTTGATTTGATTGTTGTATGCAAACTTTGAAAAAATATATTGTGCACTGTAAAGATGTACAGTGACTGAATGTAAATAAGAAATCATAAAATTAAAAAAATTAGGCCCCTTTCCTGATATAGTGACAACTAGTTAGAAAAGGAAATAGAAAAAAAAAATCTATTTACAATAGATACAAAAACTATAAAATCACCAGGAATAAATTTAGTCAGAATAAAGAACACTGCAAACATTTGTTGAAGAACTTAAAACAAGGTAGAAACAAATAGAGAAGCATGCTGGGAAAATGTTCTGAAAAACTTGTTCCTAGAGGAAAGACAGTATCTTAGTCTTGTTCCTCATGGAATCACTGGTTACACGAACATTATTTCCCTTCAGAATTCCTCCTCTTTTACTAAGGGGCCTTAGGTATTGAACTTCTTGATTTGAAATATATGAAAGTATTGTCAGAAAAGTCATGGTGCATTCTTTGCCTAGAAAAACAGAAAAATTTTTATTGACTTTTCTGAAGACCCAAGATAAACATGCATGGTTTTTTAATAAAAACTTGTAAAGGGGCAATACTAAGGAGTGACAGAGAGGACTTTGCTGAACCAGATGTGAAAATATACTATAAAACTTCTGGATTCAATGTAGTAAAGCAATGAAATCAGGACAGAGAAAAGTTAAATAAGCCCCAGGCTCCTTGAAGGAGGTAGCTTTGCAGGAAAACCAATGGCAGGACAAAGACATTACAGACAGATTTTCAAATTGGGTCCTGTGGATATTTGAGGGGATCGGGTAACTTTCTCTGCAGGCCTAAAATGTGTTCTATTTTCAACTATTATGGCAAAAAATAAACATAATCCTATTTGGGATCATCTGGTCACCCCCAGTAACTGAGTACTGCCACAAAATTGTCATGCCATATTTGAATTTACAATTAGGATGCATTGGCACTGCTTTAATAATCACGAGCTAAGAAGGACAGAGTTGGATTTAAAACATAGATGATGTGCTTGTCTTGAGGACCAAATACTATTGTGACTCAGTGACAAAAACTGACATGATTTAGAGTATGGGCTGGCTCCGTGAAGCAGCAGTAATAGTCTGCTCAAGAGAAGCCAGATCCCATGGGACCAGCGGATGGTATAATGTTTACATCACTGGACTCCCATGTCCAGTGTCCACCAAGGTTCAAGCGCCTGAGCTGGCGGCTTAAAACTCAAGCTGGCCATGTGTGTATGCATGCCCAAGATCCCAAGAGGAGAATGGAAGGGAAGGGATTGCGGCATGGCTGTACCCTCTGGGGGTTGATTTCTCACTTTCTATCTCTGTTTCCCTCTGTGGCTACAGTGAGGCATACACCCTATAGAAAAAATGTATTAAAAAAAAATAAAAGAGAGAGAGAGAGAGAGAGAAGCCAGGTCCTGTACAGCACCTGAAATTCACATTACCAGCCTGGCTAACCTGAAACACACTGGGCTTGCATGTGCCCAAGACCTCATGGGCTTCAGGGCTGGAGAAAGGAGATTGGGGCCTGACTAGACCTCATTAGGGTGCTCATCTCTCAGTCTCATGTTCATGCATATGTACTCTATCATGAAAAAAGAAAAAAATTATAAAAAATAAAACAAGCAAGCATTGGGCCTTCACATGACAAACAGCACTTTCAGCATATCCAACTCTAAAGGACCTTCCCCATCGTTGTGGTTCCCCATTCACACTCTGGTGGTAACCTAGTAACAACAACACATCATGCTTATATGAGGTTTACTGGTTTGGTAATTTTAGTTGTATTTAATTTGTAAAGCAGATTTAGTTGTATAATTGTAGAGCTAAAGAATAAGGATTTTTTTTTTTTTTAGAGGTTTTTGCTATAGGGCACGTGTGCTCACCAGGAAGACAGAGACAGAGAGAGAGAGAGACAGAAAGTGAGAAATCACACCCTAGGGGGGGATGGCCATGCCACAATCCCTTCTCCTTCATTCTCCTCTCGGGATCTTGGGCACACACGCACATGTGCCTGGTGTGAGTTTAATCCACCAGGTCCGGGACTTGAACCGCGGTCGATTACATAGGAGCCCAGCGACATAACCATTATGCTAACTGCTGGTTCCAAGAATAAGGACTTCATATCTAACATGTTATTTAGATTTTGTAATATAAAATAAGTAAAAATAAATGGTAAAGGGCATTGGCACAGAATAAGAAGACTGATCAATGGAAAGACTAGGGGCAATGGAGAGAAGGTCCATAAATAAAGTTCTAGATGGACCAAATATGGGATTAATAGTGTTTTATTTCAGTGGGAAAGGTTGACTTATGGATAACCTATGTGGGCAAAATTATTCATTCACATAAAGGAAAACAAAGACAGACTGTGGCCTCACTCTACCAAAACTATAGCTTAGAGCATGGCTTCTTCACCCAAGCACTATTAGCACCTATGCCTGGATAATTCTGTTGAGGGGCCATGCTGTGTGTTGTAGGATGTTCATAGCATCCTTGTCCTTTACCTACTAGATGCCAATAACAGCCCCCTCCTCCCAGTGTGACAACAAAAATGTCCTCAGGTATTGTCATGGGAAGAAATTATCCCTTTCTGAGAACCATTGGCTTAGATACAGCAAAGACATAAACTTTACTGGAAAACAACCAACCAACCAAAATAAACATTATCAGAAATAAACCAGGTAAGGGGCCATCAGGTAGTATAGTGGTTAAGGTTCTGGACTCTCACATGGCTGACCGCAGTTGAGTCCCAGACCCTGCAGCTTAAATAGCAGGCTGGGCTTGCATATGTGTGTGCCCAAAATCCTGAGAGGAGAATGGAGAAGAAGGAATTGCGCCATGGCCGTTCTCCCTGGCTGGGGGGGATGGGGGGATGGGGCAGCGTGAGTTCTCACTTTCTTCCCCTCTGTCTCTCTGCCTCTCTCTCTCTGGCAAGCACATGTGTGTCATAGCAAAAACCTTAGAAGAAGAAGAGGTGGAGGAGGAGAAGAAGAAGAAGAAGAAAAGAAGGAGGAGAAGGCAATATGCCATATTGGAAAGAGAATGTGTGTGTCTAAAATCGTAAGAAGAGAATGGAGAAGAAAGGATTGCAGTGTGGCCATTCCCCCAGGGGGTAATTTCTCACTTCCTCTCTGTCTGTGTCTGTCTCTCCAGTGAGCACACATGGCCTATAACAAAAATCTCTCTCAAAAAACAAACATCTCTCTCAATATTATACAGCTATTGACAAGCTTAAGTTATATCTTACTGAGCAAAAAATTCCATGATGTATTTTTTTGCCTTTACAAGAGAGAAAAGAGGGAAAAGGAGATAGACAGAGATACGTGTTATGACATGGTCTGTGTAAAGATCTTCCTTTGCCAGTCTCCCAAGTGGTGGTGTTACCTGTGCATCACCGTGGCTGGATTCCTTATGTATTCTTAAGTAGCAAATGAAGTTTGCAATTTTTTTTTAAAGATGGAAACATATATGCATGGGTAAGTATATATACACCTATTAAATGTATTTTTTTTCTTTTTTTTGGAGAGATTTTTGCTATAGGGTGTGTGTGCTTGCCAGAAAGACAGAGACAGAGACAGAAAGTGAGAAATCACTTCCCAGAGGGGATGACTGTGCCGCAATCCCGTCTCCTCCATTCTCCTCCTGGGATCTTGGGCACGCATGCACATGTGCCCAGCATGAGTTTGAGCCACCAGGTCCAGGACGCGAACTGTGGTTGACTACGTGGGAGTCCAGCGACATAGTCATTACGCCAGCTGCTGGTCCAAAATGTCTTTTTTACATGTTTATATAAGCCTGGAGAACACTGCAGTGAGGGGTTGGGGGAGGGCACAGACCAAAGTGCTAACCCTGGCCACCTTGATGGAACAGGGCATGAAAGTGCAGCTAGACTGGCATGGCCAGAGGACACTCTTGACTTGACATTTATTGCTTGTTCTCCTGCATCAAGCACATGACTGTGATATTTGAAAGAAAATGTCAATAGAGCCTGTATAGTCTGAAGGCCTAATTATCAAGGTGGGAGGACAGGTTATGGCCCAGAGTGCCTAGAGCTGGGATCTGGTGATGTGTTTTTAGCTGGCAGAGTGCATTATGGTGGGTGGCTTGAATGGTGGCCCTCTGAAAGAGCTGTCTGCATCAGATCCCTGGAATCTGTGGATGCTACTTTATTTAGAAAGCAGGTATTGGCAGGCAGAAGCATTAGGATATTGAGCACTTGAGTGGGCCCTACATCCAAGGACAAGTGTCCTCAGAGCAAGGCAAAGAGATTTGAGACACACAGCAAAGAATGTGATGTGGACATAGAGGCGGAGACTGGAGTGATGTGACCACAAGCCAAAGAACACCGGGTGCCACCAGAAGCTGGAAGAGGTAACAAGTGGACTCTCCCCTTGAGTCTGCAGGGGGAACATGGCCCTGTCGACACTTTGAGTTCAGAATTCTGGCCTCTAGATAAGTAAGAGGATAAACTCTTGTTGTTTAAGACACTCAGTGTGCAGTAATCTGTTACAGCAGCCATAGGCCACTAATATAGGGAGGTTACTGGCCATTTTTGGTACAGCTGAGGCAGGCTTCACTGGGTGTTCTTGTCCTGCACCTAGGAGGAAAGTAGAAAAGGGAGGGACGGTTGTTCTAGGTATGAAACCGACATGAATGAAGGTGCAGAGGCCTGGATGGTTGGATTTATGGTGGCTGGGCATGAGGCATACATGGGGCCTTCAAAATGTTTGTGGGAAAAGCATATTATATACATATTTTAAAAAGGCATGGATTTCAACTTTTTTTTTCACCAAAATAATGTTGTACCTTAATTCCATTTTTCTATAAACTATATTTTTTTCTTTCTTGGAGAGGTTTTTGCTATAGGGTGCATGCACTCGCCAGAAAGACAGAGGGACAGAAAGCAAGAAATCATCCCCCCCCAGGGGGGATGGCCATGCTGCAATCCCTTCTCCTCCATTCTCCTCCCAGGATCTTGGGCACGCACACAAATGCGCCCAGTGGGGGTTTAAGCCACCGGGTCCAGGACTCAAACTGCAGTCAACTACATGGGAGTCTAGTGACATAGCCATTATGCCAACTGCTGGCCCCAAACTTCTCAAAGCCCCTTCATAGTCAATGGGTGAGACAGAGGAGTAAGTGGAGGATACACCCTGATTTTTGCTAACTTTTTGGCTGACACAAACCACAAAAAATTTTAGGCGATTTCAAAGAAGATTGAGCAAATCCATGTCAGAGATGGAAATCTGATCAAATCCACCTTCAGAATCATATTCACACAGGAGTAGTTGGAATTCTTTCAAGGCCAACATAAAGGAGAGCTGAGAACTGACTCCTTATATTCCAAACGCAGCAGCTTGTTGGGTCTTGAGGACTCTGTTCTCAGCCAGTTCGCTCACATTCCTAGGTAGGCTGCTCGCTCTGGTATCTTCGTAGTCCCTGCCAGAATGGGAAGCCCCCAAGCTAGGGTGAAAACAAAATATTCTCGCCATTTGACATGATAAAGCGTGTGACTCTTGAGTAAGAATTGGCACAACCATCAGCATGTTCTGTCTTATCCCACCCACTCCATCTCTAGGATGAAACGGATCTCTACCGCCAGCATGTTGGAGAGGGTGTTCTGGTGGCTGAGAGGTGACAGCAGCCACTTTGCTTTGTGCATTACCTGCAGACCTGACTTTCCACCAGCATACAGTCTGCCACCTGGTCAACAGAGTATCTGCTGCAGTTGGCTGCGCCTTGTGCTGGTTACCCTTAGAAAGAAATGCCCAAGTGTGGCAGATTGAGGCCCAAACAGAATGAGCTTACATGCCAGAAACGCTTGCAGATGTGCAGTTGAAAACATTTGTTTCACAGAACTGACACTATAAATAGGCTGTGGATCGGCAAGAAGGCAACAGTTTGCATGGGTGGCCTTGTCTTTGTGGCCGAGATATTTCCCAGAAGCACACACCACTGTGGCTGGCTCTGGATCCAATGAAGCCACCACGTCGTCACTGTGACATGACTCGCATTGGCCCTGATGCCAAGCTCTTTCTCTCATTGTTCAGAAACCATCTGTGGTCGTCCTCAGAAATTCCATGAGAGGCTGGGGACTCCCGTCCATTGAGGGTCCACCATGCATGTGAAATCTCATTTCCTCTGTGGATGGGGCAGGGGGTATGTGAGTGCGTGCATGCGTGTATGTGTATGTATCTGTGTGAGTGAGTGGTTGTGAGAGTGTGTTTGCATAGAAGTATATGTAAGTGTATGAGTGTGTGTGTGTGTGTGTGTGAGTACCTGCATATGAGTATGTTCTGTGTCTATGTATGACTACATGGGCACAAGAATGAATGTGAGAGTATGTGTCTGTGTACATGTGTGAATGAACGAGTGTGTGTACATGTCTGTGTATGTGTGTCTGTGTGTCTGCATATTTCCAGGAAGTCCCAGCGAGCAAGTGTTGTTCCCTCAGGGTCAAGGTATGGAGCCTGGTTGCACCCAAGTGAGAACCAAAGGAGTTCTCATGTGTCCTCTGAACAGAGAGGGAAGGCTCCTGCCTGCTCTTTGGGAAGACTAAACATGCGAGGCAGGGCAATAAGGACCCCAAAGCACTGGAGACTGGGGACCCACCCGGTGGTGACCAGAAGCACAGCGGAAGCCAGTGGTGAGTGGATGGCAGAGAAGCAGCGGGTGCAGAAGGAGGAGGGTGGGCTCATCTAGTGCATCCTACTCCTGGTCACTGAGCAAATGTGAGGAAGCCCGGGAGCAGGGAAGAGAGGGCAAGAAACCAAAGCGATTGTTCAGCCCCAGCAGCCCATGAGCTAACTGGCAAGGGGAAGCAAAATAAATAGAGAAGCAACATTTTTCCAGGACAGAATGCTCGCTTAGCAAGCAGTTTGAAAGGCTGGTTCTGGAAGCTGGTTATAATAAACCTTTCACATGCTTGGGAAGAAACCAGGGGCCTCATTTGCTGAGCTCCTCAAACATTTGTTTCCCTTTCCAATTTAGAAATAAATAAAGGTGCCATGGAGGGTTCCACATCTCACTGTAGAGTATCTATCATCTCACAGTCCAGCTTCCCGTACCATAGGTCCGTTTTACAAAAGGGGAAATTGAGGCCCACAATGGTGACGTAACTTGTCAAGATCACAGAGTAGAACTGGAAACCCAGGTCATGGTGGTATGCCTGGTCAGTAACAGAAAGGCCGGGGCTGCTCTTCTTGGCCAGTGTGGCAACGTTCTTAGCAAACAGGGCTCCTCTCCTCTCGCGGAGACATCAAACACTTTGTCTTGGCACTGTCATGGGCACTGAAATGCACCATCACATTTGATGGTGATGGTCCCCATGAGCCCACTAGTTGGAAACCAAAGACATATAGTCAGCGAATGCCAGAGCCAGGAGTCAAGCCACACCCATATCCCGTTGGATGCCGAGGCTGGTCCACTGTGCACCATCCTACCTCCCTAGTAAGGAAAGGCAACAGAGCTGCTCCTCTGCTGAGTTCCTGCCCTACACCCCGTTTGCAGCTGACTCTGCCCACAGAGGAGGTGCGTTGCACCCAGACAACAATGCTCATTACTCATGGGCCTCCAGGCCTCCTAGTGATTAAGCCCTCAGAACTTCCCCTCTACCGCGGGTGACATCATTGCATAATAAGGTGACCGTGATGCCCGACTGCATGCACCAAACAAAGGTTCTTTGTTTTAATTTATCATCTGAGCTCCCCTTGTGCAAGACTGGGCTCCCACTGGTAATTAGGGAAGACAGTTTAACCTGGCTGAATGAGAGCAGGGCTGGGGGCAAAGTGGCAGGAGGGATGACCCTGTGTCAGTTTTTAATTTGATAGGGTAATGAGGGTTCCAATAAAAGATAATAAGGTGTAGGCTTACTCTAGAAAGTAGAGCTCAAAACTAATCTGAAGCCTTCCCTTTATGTCATTTTATGACAAATAGTTAAATAGATTTTTTTTTTGTCTCTTATTTCTCAGTTGATCCTTTGACGGAGCTACTACTTTGTGGTCACATACCCTGAAATTGACTATTCTCTACTGGAGTATCATGCAATGCTGGGAGCTTCTGTAGCACAGACCACACAGGTTCAAAGCCAGCCTTGCCACTTAGTAGCTGTGTGACTTCAGGCAAGTGACTTAAATTCCCAATACTGCAGTTACTTGCATTCATGAAATTTCAGTTAATACTAGTACCTGCTTCAAGGTTGCTGTGAGGATTAAAGTGAGTTAATACGTGTTAAGCCATGAGGACAGTGCCTAGTCTCCAAACCAAGCTCTTTGCTATGGTCCAGATAATGGTTTTTTCCCCAGAGGTTCATGTTTTGGACATTTGACCCCCAATGTAATGGCATTGGGAGCTGGTGAGACCTTTAAGAGCAGAGTTCTAGTAGGCATGATTGGATCACAGCAACATCACCTTTGTGAATGGATTAATGATGTCTCACAAGAGCCAGTGAGTTTTAGCTCTCATTAGAACGGATTGATTCTTGGGACTTGCATAATGGTTATGTTGGTGGACTCCCACATAGCCGACTGCAGCTGGAGTTTCAGACCTGGCAGCTTAAACTCACGCCAGGACATGTGCATGCATGCCCAAGATCCCAAGAGGAGAATAAAGGAGAAAAGATTGTGTGCGGCCATTCCCCTGGGGAGGGGGGTGATTTCTTGCTTTCTGTTTCTCTATCTCTGTCTTTTTGGCAAGCACATGTGCTGAAAGCAAAAACCTCTCTCTCTCACTCATAAAAAAAAGAGAAGAAGGGGTTGATTCTTAAGAGAATGGGTTGTTATAAAAAGATGGCTGGCTACCAGGTTGCTCTCTGCTTCAGTCAAGGATGTTATGATACCAGCCTCATGGCTTTGGATTTTCCATCCACCAGAATCATGAGTCAAATAAACCCCTACTCCTAGGACCTGCAGTTAGCGTAATGGCTGGCGCTGGACTCCCATGTAGCCGACCGTGGTTCAAGTCCCGGACCCAGTGGCTTAAACTCACGCCGGGTGCATGTGCGTGTGTGCCCAAGATCCCAAGAGGAGAATGGAGGAGAAGGGATTGCGGCATGGCCATCCCCCTGGGGGTGTGATTCCTCGCTCTCTATCTCTCTGTCTCTGTCTTTCTGGTGAGTGCATGCGCCCTATAGCAAAAACCTTTCCAAAAAAAAAACCCTATTCCTTATAAATCACTCACCCGGTCTCAGGTATTTCTATAAGCAAGGCAGTAGTGAACTAAGACACACTGTATAGATGTTTGTTGCTATTATTTTGAAAATTCTTTCTACAACTTCATAATGTCTTCCATAGAGTAGATTTCAATAAATGTTCTTTCATTACATTTTCTCTCATCTCTTCCCTCTCATCATCCTACTCTCTCTACAAACAAGGATTCCATTCTACTTTCATACATGTACTAAAGTGAATTTTGAAGGCCCATTGGCATGTGATTATGATCACCCCTAGTGAGGTGATAAAGGCAGGCAGAAAGTGGGCCAGAGTGTGAGAACCTGACAAAAAAACAAACAAACAAACAAACAAACAAACAAAAAACAGGTAGTTGCAAAGCCCTGGCAGATGAGTTGTTTATTATCTCTAGGAACTGACTAACCCTGGGATAGGCAGTCCCTCCAGGGTCAGCAAGACCCCAGATGTCAATACATTGGAGTCCTTAAAGTCAAAGGCATGTTCACTCAGTCTCCTGCCTCCTTCCCCTTCTGAGAACTGTCAGTTGCCATCATAGAATTTATGTTTAGGAGACTCTCCAGGGGGGACTGAATTATATAGCTAAAACCTGTTTTCCCCATTGAGCTAAGCTCCTCTAAGAGCCCCAATAGCTGATTGACCAGACAGGGATTCAGGTTTCACCAGGATCTGCAAAGTGACCAAAGTGGTGACCTCCTCAGAGGTCAAAGTGGTCAGCTCTCCTCGGAGGGGCAGCACCGATATCTGCCTGTGTACATGGCTCCGGCGCCTCATGCTTGAGCTCCAACCTGCCTCAGCTCTAAGCTTCCCCAGTGATGTCCTCGTTTCCGCCCCTACATTTCTATTCTTCTTTGGTGGAACTTTTCTCTTTATGCCATTTGATATATGCTATTTGTGCAGCTGCCTTTATCTTCTTTACTATTTTTTTCAGATGAATTAACTAGTTTCTTCCATGAAAGATACAGAATGAAAGAGAAAAATAGAAAGACAGGTACCCTCAACAGGGAACTTCTGTGTGATCTGCCCCCGGCCTCAGCCAGCCTGGGCCACGCATGTGCAGAGGGCCCAGGGCATAAACCAGTGTCTTCCCATGTGGGTCCAGTGTGCTACCCCTGTGCCCACCAACTGGCCCTTTTAGCTCATTTTTTTTCTTTTTTCTTTTTCTTTTTATTATCATCATAATCTTCTTTATATTACATTGGATTACATATAACTTTACAGTGTATTACATTGCTTTTTCAAAAGGGAATGCCATGTATGTCAGTCAATACAGAGACATTAATCTCCCTGCTTCATTATTCAATATCTTTTCTATGTTTTTCCCGATCATTATTATTATTATTCCAATTATTTTTTAAAACAGTCAATCACTATTTCTCATTTTTCTTGTAAAAAGACTTTACCCATCATGAAAGTCACGCAAGCCTCCCGAGGACAGGGATGAGCAGCTGTGATGTCTGGTTTCATGTTACTCCTCTTCTGTGTCCTCCTAGCATTCAGCACAGTGCTTGTGCAAAGGTGCTCAGGGAGGACTTCTGGAATAACGGAAGCTGAGTATTTCATGCTATGTTCCCAGAAGCAGATCCTAAAGTGAAAATTCAGAGCAAATTGTTTGTTCGAGGAGTGATCCTAGGAAGTCTTGGTAAGGGGAAGGGGCAGAGGAGAGGGAAGGACAGGAAACTGCCAACACCACGTGTGCTAACGAGCTGTTTACCATGAGGGGTGCTTGGGGCTCCACCCTGCTGGCACTCTGTGTAGGACACAGAGTTGTTCCATCTGTGTTATTCGTCCATATGTCACTAAAGGTGGGCTGCCCTAGGGCCAGTTAACTCCCTGACATGCTAGCAGAGCATGCCTTTGGCCACAGTAGACCCTCCGCAGTGTCCTGGGTGACTGTGGTAAGAAACCAAACTACTGACCTTGAGTGCCAATGGGCTGTGGGTGGGGCACCAAGCTCTCCGTTATACTCAAGTTGTAAAATCAAGATTAAATTGTTTTAAAAATCTAGGCACCTGCTACTATTGGCCAAGAGGCAGAGAAATACAAGAGACAGGTTTAAAGATGCTCGTTCATTTTGCCATCTCTGTCTTGAGTTTCCCCTGCCAGGGATCAGCTGATATTGGAGTAGGTGACCAAGGTCCTCTTGGGCTTCCCGCCTTTTTCCACTCTGTGCCTGTCTCCCATAGCTGGGAACATCGGGGCTCCATCTGGGACTAAGCTGCCTGGAAAGCCGTGGCATGGCCAAGGTACGCCTTGGTTGAGGCGGAGTGGGGGTCTTCCAGCTGTCGTGACTTCAGCTCCCTCCCATGTCACTGTCCCCAGCTCTGAGCAGATGGGTTACTCCAACATGCTGCTTTCATCTTTTCCCCTTCACTCAAAAAGAGGCTGCTTCTTCCCTTTGAGGCGCATGTCGATGGCTGTTTCCGCTCTTGGAAACATCTGTGGCTCTGCGCTTCAGGCTTTGTCAGCCTTTCTTAATTGCTCAGAGTTCTCCCATTGCACGGAGGCAGGCGCTTCTAGGAGCTTCGAACCACATCAGCCTAATGAATTGGAGAATGGCACCAGTTTAGGTTAATCCGATCAGGGCAGACAGTAATCAAGATACTCTGGAGCCCCCCGTCCCAACCCAGTTTAGGAGACCCATGTTCGGAAAGCAGACTGGGACGCAGTGGGAGCGGAAATGCGAAGTAGAGACTGTAATGGGAATGCTCCAGAATTTGGCTTGAATGTGGATGTCATCACTTAGCTCAAAGCACATAAGCATTTCAGCAAAGTTCCGTGTTTCAGACCTTCTTGAGTTTGCCAATTTATATTTTATATTTTTGGACACTCTTCTGGAATCATCTGTTCATTAACATCTACCAGATTGCCATTCTTTTTTCTTTTAACAAAGCCCTACAAAAATGTTTCCCAAACGCATCCATTCCTCAGAGTTTTTAGTAATCAGAAGCAGGCCTCCCCATGCGTCGGCTGACTGCAGTGTTCTGTAACATTCCACTAGCTCCACAAGTCTGAGCACTCTCCAGGGACGAAGCTTTCTTCCTGCTCTAGCCAGGACCCTCGACTGAGCGACAGGTACATCTGTCAAGTTGACAAGGGTGCTGTTTTAAAAACACAGCAAACCAAATCTGGACTATGTTTTAAACATAGTAATGTGCTTAAAAGACAGGAGAGGAGAGCAAACCAAAAGAAAAACACTGCAGGTCAGAAAGTGGAATGATGTGGCAAGAATGCTGGCCTAGAAGCTCAGATACTTCGATTTGGATCCCAGGATACTAATAAATGGCGTCATGACCTAAGGCTGCCAATATTGCTGGCATCAGTTTCCTCTTGATCTATTGGGTCGTTGGAAAGTCATGATACATTTTTTGCATAGAAAACTACGGCATGATTTTCCAATGAGAATGGGGACATTAGGCCATATTCCAACTCCAAAATTCTTAAGAACACATACATTTTCTGAATTGCACATTACACATATATAAATGTCCTCACCTAGTTTGGAGAAGAAAAATAACGTTTGATGTGACAACTAATACTTGTGAGTAGACTTACAACTAGATAATATGCACGAGGCAACTATACAGAGAAGATATAACTGCTCAATGATACCATCTCTCCAATTGTACTGACTGAACTGACTCATAATTCATACAGCCAGTCCCTCTAGAATTTATATATATGTATGTATATTATATATACATAATGAATATCTCTATAGAGATATTATTATAGATATTGTATATAGAATTCTATATCTATATGGAATATAGATATATGTTTATATGTATTTAATTTGTACAATTTATATCCATTTATTTTGCCTACTCACCAGAGATGGGGGCCAGGGTGGGAGGTAGGGAGAAAAGGCACTGTCAATGGGACACTGCAATCCCTTCTCTATCTCCCTATCCTGTTGGGATTTTGGACACACATGTGCTTGCACCTAGTATAGTTTTCAAGCTGCCCAGGCCAGGATTTGAATTGTGTGGTTAATCATGTGGACTGGGCTTCCTTAACCACTAGGCCTTGGGACCAGACCAATAATTGCATGTTTTTTTATAAGGTGTATTAGCAATACCTTGAAACAGACAATGTTGTTCTCTTGAATCATTTAAGAATGATCTTCCCATTCATTCACATGTTCAGAATAATAATGTCAACTTGTCATGAACCTTTCGTGTGTTGAACAGCAGAGTATCAGTATACACACCAATCCAACTGAGCAGACATTCTTATGTCCCTTCTACTGATAACGGAGTTGAACTTTGGAGAAGCTAAAGACCTTGCCCAAGATCACACAGTTGGTAGGTAGCAGTTAGAGGATCTGAATCCAGATCATAGTGATGGCTCTATTCATTTGCCACCAGCACCATTCTGGTGAGGCTGAGTGAAATTCACTTGTCCTCTCTGTAATGCACTTAGCATGGTGAAAGAGCAAAGCTTGCTGGAGAAGCTATCTTTGTCTTCAGAAGAATTCTAGAGGGACCAGCTATATGAATGATGAGTGAGCTCAGCCAGTACAAAAGAACTTTAAAACATTTGTGGAAAAGTGGAACTAAAGTATGAATTTATTTTGGAGCCCCAAATTTGAAATCCATGCAAAGATTTCTCCTACTTCACATTTTCTGTGAACTTTTTTGAAGATGCCCCCACCCTCATATCCCAGCAATAAGGAAGACTAGCTGGTTAAGGAGCTTGGTGGAGGTAACAGGGGCAATCAGTCTGAACAACCATGGTCAAATCTCTCTCAAAGGAGTCATTTCTCAAAGATCTTTCACTTCAGGGTTTAATCTTCACCAAATCTACTACACTGGTATGTTGATTTGCCTTTTCTCTTTTGCACTTTGGTTGCCAAGTTTTTGAGAACAGGTTTTGCAATGTCACGAATTAGTGAAGTGTTTTTCAATGAGCTCAAGTTTACATGGTTTTGTCTGAAGTTAGAAACAGAATTAAGCAATCCCAAAATGACCATTGGTCACCAATTTCTATTCTCAGTCCTTCTTGGAGCAATAAAGGAATGATGCAATTGACCGAGTCACAAATTCATCCCACACAGCCAGTCTGAAACTGGGTTCCCAATTCAGGCTTTTTCTTATTTTAATTTGTTTATTTGTGATGGGGACTTGCTGCTTCTAGGAGGGTCCCATATAAAACAAAACAAAACTCTGAAGACATCAAAAAGATCTGACAAAATAACATCTTGATGATTTAAGTGTAAATATGTCAGAGACATATGGTTTCTGTTATTCTTGAAATAACACATGGGTTTAAAAATCAAGGGGAAAAGTGTTTGGTAAAACACATTGAGGACTTGGCTAAATGTTTTTTAAAGACCGGGTTTAAAGCCTCCAGGGGAAAACGCTGAGAAGACACATCCACATGGCTCAGCCCCTCCCTTTCTTGGGTCCTTTCTGAGTCAAGGAGGGTACATGTGCTGCAACCAGAGCACACATGCATCTGCCGCTGTGATGGAATGTATCAGCCAAGTCGTGCTTTGATGGACAGTCTAGGTCCTCATCTCAGCGGGGTCGTTTATTAGCAAAGATTGTTTTATACAAGCTAATGAGTTTAAATAATGAGAAAATAATTTATTTTTCTTTTTTTTTTCATACTCACCAGAGACATAGAGAAAGTGAGAAAGTACCCCTTGGGGAGGTGACCAGGCCACGATGTCTTCTCCTCCAATCTCATCTCAGGATTTTGGGCAACTGTGCAGTTGGCAATGTGGGATCCGGTGCCTTAACCACCACATGATCAGCTATCCCATAAAATAACATATTTCATCTCAACAAATATTGAGAGCATTTATGTTCATATATGTCAACTCCCTGGCACAGAGCAGATATTTAATAACAATCAGGTTTTAAAAAACTATAATAGCTCACAAAAATGGAATATTTGGGGGACCAGCAGATGATATCGTGGTTAAGGCACTGGACTCCCACATGGCTGACCGCAGTTTGAATCCTGAACCTGGAGGCTTGAACCTCACGCCAGGTGTGTGCATGTGTGCATGCCCAAAATCCTGAGAGGAAAATGGAGGAGAAAGAGAATGGAGGAAGATTGCAGTACGCCCATCCCCCTTGGGTGGTGATTTATCACTTTCTGTCTCTCTGGCAAGTGCATGTGGCCTGTAGAAAAAAAATCGCTCAAAAAAAAAAAAAAAAAAAAAAAAGGAGAATTATCTGCTGATGATAAAGTGTATGGTAATAACTTTCACTGGACTAACATGCTGTATATTCATGCTGGGAAAACTTATTCTGTATCCTGTAATGATATACAGTGATTAAATGTAAAATAATAATAATGATGATGATCATGACTCACTTAGAAATGGTGCTGGGGATGATGGGTAAGGGGACTCGGGACCAAAATTAATTATGAATATAAAGAGGGATCATGTCTGATGTTCTAATCCCCTCTGTACCCTAAAATGCAGTCAGTGGGTGAATAGGAAAGCTTACCAGTGCTGCTAAATACAAACAAGGAAAAGCACAAAACTGGGAGGTCATCATAAATGACGTTCCCATTGCCCAACTCACAAAGGCATTTGTTCCTTAAGGCACACTTTAAAATTGTTTTACTGGGACCAGCAGTTAGCGTAATGGCAATGTCACTGAACTCCCATGTAGATGACCATGGTTAACGTCCCGGACCCTGTGGCTTAAACTCACTCTGGGCACGTGTGTGTGCATGCCCAAGATCCCGAGAGGAGAATGGAGGAGAAGGGATTGCAACGTGGCCATCCCCCCTGGGGATGATTTCTCGCTTTCTGTCTCTCTGTCTCTTTCTGTCTTCCTGGCGAGCACACATACCCTATAGCAAAAACCTCTCAAAAAAAAAATTTGTTTTACTAATTTAAGAATAGGGAACTTCAAAAATTTCATGTAAAAATGAAATTAAACTAAGAATTTATGTTGGTGCAAAAACAAAAAAAATCCATGCATCTTTGTTTTATAATACATATTTTCCATAAACTCTTGGCTTATATTTATATTAACCTGATAAGTTGGACTCTTTTTTTTAGAGATTTTTGCTATAGAGTGTGTGCACTTGTCAGAGACAGAGAGACCAAAGTTTATATTTTATATTTTTGGACACTCTTCTGGAATCATCTGTTCATTAACATCTACCAGATTGCCATTCTTTTTTCTTTTAACAAAGCCCTACAAAAATGTTTCCCAAACGCATCCATTCCTCAGAGTTTTTAGTAATCAGAAGCAGGCCTCCCCATGCGTCGGCTGACTGCAGTGTTCTGTAACATTCCACTAGCTCCACAAGTCTGAGCACTCTCCAGGGACGAAGCTTTCTTCCTGCTCTAGCCAGGACCCTCGACTGAGCGACAGGTACATCTGTCAAGTTGACAAGGGTGCTGTTTTAAAAACACAGCAAACCAAATCTGGACTATGTTTTAAACATAGTAATGTGCTTAAAAGACAGGAGAGGAGAGCAAACCAAAAGAAAAACACTGCAGGTCAGAAAGTGGAATGATGTGGCAAGAATGCTGGCCTAGAAGCTCAGATACTTCGATTTGGATCCCAGGATACTAATAAATGGCGTCATGACCTAAGGCTGCCAATATTGCTGGCATCAGTTTCCTCTTGATCTATTGGGTCGTTGGAAAGTCATGATACATTTTTTGCATAGAAAACTACGGCATGATTTTCCAATGAGAATGGGGACATTAGGCCATATTCCAACTCCAAAATTCTTAAGAACACATACATTTTCTGAATTGCACATTACACATATATAAATGTCCTCACCTAGTTTGGAGAAGAAAAATAACGTTTGATGTGACAACTAATACTTGTGAGTAGACTTACAACTAGATAATATGCACGAGGCAACTATACAGAGAAGATATAACTGCTCAATGATACCATCTCTCCAATTGTACTGACTGAACTGACTCATAATTCATACAGCCAGTCCCTCTAGAATTTATATATATGTATGTATATTATATATACATAATGAATATCTCTATAGAGATATTATTATAGATATTGTATATAGAATTCTATATCTATATGGAATATAGATATATGTTTATATGTATTTAATTTGTACAATTTATATCCATTTATTTTGCCTACTCACCAGAGATGGGGGCCAGGGTGGGAGGTAGGGAGAAAAGGCACTGTCAATGGGACACTGCAATCCCTTCTCTATCTCCCTATCCTGTTGGGATTTTGGACACACATGTGCTTGCACCTAGTATAGTTTTCAAGCTGCCCAGGCCAGGATTTGAATTGTGTGGTTAATCATGTGGACTGGGCTTCCTTAACCACTAGGCCTTGGGGCCAGACCAATAATTGCATGTTTTTTTATAAGGCGTATCAGCAATACCTTGAAACAGACAATGTTGTTCTCTTGAATCATTTAAGAATGATCTTCCCATTCATTCACATGTTCAGAATAATAATGTCAACTTGTCATGAACCTTTCGTGTGTTGAACAGCAGAGTATCAGTATACACACCAATCCAACTGAGCAGACATTCTTATGTCCCTTCTACTGATAACGGAGTTGAACTTTGGAGAAGCTAAAGACCTTGCCCAAGATCACACAGTTGGTAGGTAGCAGTTAGAGGATCTGAATCCAGATCATAGTGATGGCTCTATTCATTTGCCACCAGCACCATTCTGGTGAGGCTGAGTGAAATTCACTTGTCCTCTCTGTAATGCACTTAGCATGGTGAAAGAGCAAAGCTTGCTGGAGAAGCTATCTTTGTCTTCAGAAGAATTCTAGAGGGACCAGCTATATGAATGATGAGTGAGCTCAGCCAGTACAAAAGAACTTTAAAACATTTGTGGAAAAGTGGAACTAAAGTATGAATTTATTTTGGAGCCCCAAATTTGAAATCCATGCAAAGATTTCTCCTACTTCACATTTTCTGTGAACTTTTTTGAAGATGCCCCCACCCTCATATCCCAGCAATAAGGAAGACTAGCTGGTTAAGGAGCTTGGTGGAGGTAACAGGGGCAATCAGTCTGAACAACCATGGTCAAATCTCTCTCAAAGGAGTCATTTCTCAAAGATCTTTCACTTCAGGGTTTAATCTTCACCAAATCTACTACACTGGTATGTTGATTTGCCTTTTCTCTTTTGCACTTTGGTTGCCAAGTTTTTGAGAACAGGTTTTGCAATGTCACGAATTAGTGAAGTGTTTTTCAATGAGCTCAAGTTTACATGGTTTTGTCTGAAGTTAGAAACAGAATTAAGCAATCCCAAAATGACCATTGGTCACCAATTTCTATTCTCAGTCCTTCTTGGAGCAATAAAGGAATGATGCAATTGACCGAGTCACAAATTCATCCCACACAGCCAGTCTGAAACTGGGTTCCCAATTCAGGCTTTTTCTTATTTTAATTTGTTTATTTGTGATGGGGACTTGCTGCTTCTAGGAGGGTCCCATATAAAACAAAACAAAACTCTGAAGACATCAAAAAGACCTGACAAAATAACATCTTGATGATTTAAGTGTAAATATGTCAGAGACATATGGTTTCTGTTATTCTTGAAATAACACATGGGTTTAAAAATCAAGGGGAAAAGTGTTTGGTAAAACACATTGAGGACTTGGCTAAATGTTTTTTAAAGACCGGGTTTAAAGCCTCCAGGGGAAAACGCTGAGAAGACACATCCACATGGCTCAGCCCCTCCCTTTCTTGGGTCCTTTCTGAGTCAAGGAGGGTACATGTGCTGCAACCAGAGCACACATGCATCTGCCGCTGTGATGGAATGTATCAGCCAAGTCGTGCTTTGATGGACAGTCTAGGTCCTCATCTCAGCGGGGTCGTTTATTAGCAAAGATTGTTTTATACAAGCTAATGAGTTTAAATAATGAGAAAATAATTTATTTTTCTTTTTTTTTTCATACTCACCAGAGACATAGAGAAAGTGAGAAAGTACCCCTTGGGGAGGTGACCAGGCCACGATGTCTTCTCCTCCAATCTCATCTCAGGATTTTGGGCAACTGTGCAGTTGGCAATGTGGGATCCGGTGCCTTAACCACCACATGATCAGCTGGCCCATAAAATAACATATTTCATCTCAACAAATATTGAGAGCATTTATGTTCATATATGTCAACTCCCTGGCACAGAGCATATAATTAATAACAGTCAGCTTTGAAAAAACTATAATAGCTCACAAAATCAGGTTTTAAAAAACTATAATAGCTCACAAAAATGGAATATTTGGGGGACCAGCAGATGATATCGTGGTTAAGGCACTGGACTCCCACATGGCTGACCGCAGTTTGAATCCTGAACCTGGAGGCTTGAACCTCACGCCAGGTGTGTGCATGTGTGCATGCCCAAAATCCTGAGAGGAAAATGGAGGAGAAAGAGAATGGAGGAAGATTGCAGTACGCCCATCCCCCTTGGGTGGTGATTTATCACTTTCTGTCTCTCTGGCAAGTGCATGTGGCCTGTAGAAAAAAAATCGCTCAAAAAAAAAAAAAAAAAAAAAAAAGGAGAATTATCTGCTGATGATAAAGTGTATGGTAATAACTTTCACTGGACTAACATGCTGTATATTCATGCTGGGAAAACTTATTCTGTATCCTGTAATGATATACAGTGATTAAATGTAAAATAATAATAATGATGATGATCATGACTCACTTAGAAATGGTGCTGGGGATGATGGGTAAGGGGACTCGGGACCAAAATTAATTATGAATATAAAGAGGGATCATGTCTGATGTTCTAATCCCCTCTGTACCCTAAAATGCAGTCAGTGGGTGAATAGGAAAGCTTACCAGTGCTGCTAAATACAAACAAGGAAAAGCACAAAACTGGGAGGTCATCATAAATGACGTTCCCATTGCCCAACTCACAAAGGCATTTGTTCCTTAAGGCACACTTTAAAATTGTTTTACTGGGACCAGCAGTTAGCGTAATGGCAATGTCACTGAACTCCCATGTAGATGACCATGGTTAACGTCCCGGACCCTGTGGCTTAAACTCACTCTGGGCACGTGTGTGTGCATGCCCAAGATCCCGAGAGGAGAATGGAGGAGAAGGGATTGCAACGTGGCCATCCCCCCTGGGGATGATTTCTCGCTTTCTGTCTCTCTGTCTCTTTCTGTCTTCCTGGCGAGCACACATACCCTATAGCAAAAACCTCTCAAAAAAAAAATTTGTTTTACTAATTTAAGAATAGGGAACTTCAAAAATTTCATGTAAAAATGAAATTAAACTAAGAATTTATGTTGGTGCAAAAACAAAAAAAATCCATGCATCTTTGTTTTATAATACATATTTTCCATAAACTCTTGGCTTATATTTATATTAACCTGATAAGTTGGACTCTTTTTTTTAGAGATTTTTGCTATAGAGTGTGTGCACTTGTCAGAGACAGAGAGACCAAAGGCGAGAAATCATCCCCTGGGGGAATGGCCATGCCACAATCCCTTCTCCTCCATTCTCCTCTTGGAATTTTGGGCATGCAAACATACACGCCTGGCGTGAATTTTAAGCCATTGAGTCTGGAACTTGAACCACTGTCAACTATGTGGTAGTCCAGCAATGTAACCATTATGCCATCTGCTGGTCCCTGGACCATTTCTTTAATGAATTTTACTGACTTTATTGCATTCTGATTGATCCACCAAAAAAAATATGCATTTAAAATGTATCGTTTAAGGTGTGGCATTCGTATATACCATCACTACAGTCCACATAATGGCATGTCCATCACTCTTAAAAGCTTTTCCATTCCTCTTTATAGTTTTTTCTACTTTTTCCCTCATCCCCATAACCACAGACAATGACCAAAGTGCCTTTTGTCACTATAGTTTAGTTTTCATTTTTTAGAATTCTATATAAATGGAATCAAACATTTACTCTTTTTTGCCTGGCTTTTTTTTCACTCGACATTATACCTTCAGATTTACTTCATATTTTATGTATCAACAGCTCATTCCTTACTATTGCCAGATAGTACTCCATTATATAGATATACCATAATTTTTACTGAGTCAGTGTTGATAGCTATTGGGAGTGTTTCCAGTCTTTTTTGTTTGCCTTTTTTTTTTTAATTATTAAAAATACACCTGTGGCCATCCAGGTGGCATGTTAGTTAAAACAGCTGGATCCCACATAGCTGACTGCATGGTTCAAGTCTTAGACCCGGCAACCTAAAAAACACATCAGGTGTATGTGTGTGCATGCCCAAATCTTGAGAGGAGAATGGAGGGGAAGGGATTGTGGCATGGTCATCCCCTCCATGGGGTGCACTTTCTCACTCTCTCTTTCTCTCTTTTTCTCTCCCTCTCTTTCTCTGTCTCTGGTGACCTTATAGTAAAATTTTACTATAGGGCATGGGCCCTATAGTAAAATTTTAAAAAACTTCAGTTGCTATTACCATTTGTGTAAAAATCTTGGAACTTTCTTTTTTCATTTGTTCTTATTCATTCTAGGAGTAGAATGACTAAACTGTTTTATAAAGTGGTCTTATCATTTTAGACTCACAGCTGCTATACACTAGTGATAAAGTTACTACTCAGCCTTGCTGACATGTGATATAGCAATCTTTTTATAGACATTTTATTAAGTGTGTAGTGTTATGTCATTGTGGTTTTAATTTACATTTTCCTAGTGACTAATGGTGTTGAAATATTTTTATGTACTTACTTGCCATTTCTATATCTCTTGCTTATTTTGGGTACTTGGTTTTCTTATTCAGTTTCCAGTGTTCTTTATATATTACAGATATGATTCCTTTATTATTATATGATTTATAATCTTTTCTTCTGGTCTGTGACTTATCTTTCAATTCTCAATAATTCTTTCAAAGAGAAAATGTTCTTGGTATTGATGAAGGTCAATATATTTGTTCCTTTTATAAATCATGATTTTTGGTGTTGCAGCGAGGTAATTTTTGTGTAATCTGAAGTCACAAAAATTTCTCCCATGTTTTTGTCTAGATGTTTTATACTGTGTTGTTGAAAACTCGTAATGCATTTTTGCTTAGAAAAACATGTCATGACTTTTCTGATGACCCAATAATTTTAAGTATTACATTTTGGTCAGTGCTCTATTTTTAGCTAAGTTTTGTATACAGTGTGGAATTCGGTTAAAGGGTTGTTGGTTTTTTTCTTGTTTTTGCATGTGGCTATTCAATTGATCTATTTGTTAAAAAGAGTATTCTTTCAGGAAGCTGATGGTGTCACAGTGGTAAAATGCAACTTTCTGAAAGACTGACCTTTATAGAAAGATTCCTGGTTCACTTGCAGAGACCTCCCTGAATATGCTAGGGACCCACATGCCCATGATCTTGGGTTGTTTGAAGATGAGGGTGGGTCATGGTATCAAGACCCTTTTAGAAGTGCTGTCTCTCTGTCTCTTTTCCATAAATGAAAGAGATAAATTAAACTTTAAAGAAAAAAATGTGTTAGGAAAAAAACAAAAGAATATCTTTTCAGGCCAACAGGTGGTTGACACTAGATCCCACATGGCCAACTACACAATTGGAGTCCTGCACCCAGCAACTTGAAAAACACACTAGGTGTATATGTTTGTGTGTCCAGAATCCCAAAAGGAGAGTAGAGGAGAAGGGATTTGTGGAGTGGCCATTTCCGGTAGGGGATGATTTCTCGCTTTCTTTCTCTCTGTTTCTTTCTGTCTTTTCCAGCAAGCATACATGCCCTATGGCAAAAATCTAAAACAGAAAAAAGGAAAAACAATGATCTTTTTTTCTACTAAATTTCCTTGATAATTGTGTCAAAAATCAGTAGATCATGTGTGTGTGTGTGTCTATTTTTGGACTACTCTGTTCCATACTTTTATTTCTTTGCATTGATAGCAATGCCACATTTCTTTGATTACCATAGCTTTATGATAAATCTCAAAGTCAGGCACTATGTTTATTCCAATTTTGTTTTAAATAATTTTGTTTGAGATCCTTTGGCTTTTTGTATGAATTTTAGACTCAACTTGCTAATTTCTTAAAACAAACAAACAAAGAAACAAAAACTCTGCTAGAATATTGACTTGACTTGCACTGCATTTATAGATAAATTTGGGGAGAACAGACATTTTAAAGGTATTAAGTCTTCTGACCCATGACACATGTCTTTTTTTCTTTTTGCCTGAACAGACTGGCTACAGATTTATCAGTTTTAATAATTTTCTCAAAGAACCAGCTTTTGTCTTCACTGATATTCTCCCCATTTTTTGTTTTCTATTTCATTGATTTCTACTCTGTATCTTATTGTTTTCTTTATTCTTCTTATTTAGAGTTTAATTTGGTGTTCTCTCTCTTGAGACTTAAGGTGAAAACTCAGGTCACTGACTTAAGAACTTTCCTCTTTTCTAATTAGGGCCTTTTAGTGCTATAGGTTTCCCTCTATGGGCTATTTTAGTTATATTCTACAACTTTGATATGTTGCATTTTCATTCAGTTCAAAATAGTTACTCTTTTTTTTTTTTGATAGTCAGAGATTGAAGGAAAAGAGGATGGAAAGCAACGTTCTTTTAATTAAGGTTCTAACTCTACAAACAGCCTCTGGTATATCTATTATCTTTTTACCAAGAAGTTGATCAAATCTTTCCAGTTGCTTTATGTTTTAGCACCCTTGATCTTTTTTATAAAGTTCATTTATTTCTTCCATGAGTAAGATACAGAGAGAGGCAGCCATCCCCCAACAGAAGGTTGAATCCACGATCCTCCACCAGCCTCAGCTAGCCCCCATGTGCCCCACGTACTCAGGGACATTTCTGGACAGGATCTGAGAACCTTTTCATGTGGGTCGGCCTTGCAGCATGTAGCATTTTCCTGTTCCACCATCTGATCCTCTTGGTCTCATTGATCTAGATATTCCCAGTCAGGTGTAACGTTATTTCAGTATGAAGTACAATTAAAATGATACACTGAATTAAATCAGGGTAAAGGTGTAGAGGAGTTGATCAGGAGAAGAAAAATAACACATCTGGCACGCAGATTTTTCTCGGGCAGAAACAAAGAACATCTGCAGTGAGAAGAACCAAGGGGAAGGGACTGTCATTGAATAACATATCCCCCAAAATCTGGCAACAAACCTCAAATAACTGGGAACTTTCCACAGTGTGTTTTTCCTTCGCCCAAGCTGGAGAATTCCTGAGTTGACGATGTGTGAGTGCTCTTCACATCAGCATTCCATGGCCTGCTTTGCTTGCTGTTTTTTTGTTGTGCTTGCCTTTGTGCAACCAGCTCTGATTAAGAAGGGGCGGGAGAAGGCTGTATACTGCCAGCTTAGCCCTATAAATATTTGCACAGTGTTTATGACAGATGTTTTCCTGTTATGAAGGAATCTGACCTTCATTTAAAAATCTGGAACTTTTTTAATGTGATGCCAGAACTTCAGAAACAACAGTGGGGTTTGCCGGTGAATTTTCACATATTTAAAGATATAAATTCTTACTTAAACAAACCGGTAATGATCACAACTACTATCATTTGTTGAAAAATTGGCCAGAGAATAGAAAATAACTACAGTTCCTCTGCCCTGACCACTATCTGACGCCCGTATTCTGCAAGATAGGCTTCATAAGCCAGCAGTGTTGCTTTTCCCACGAATAGTAAAGCCTTCTTCCTAATGTTTGAAACATCAGTTACACCACATACTAATAGCCCTAAATATCAAGCTTATCTACTTATCTTTTTTCATCACTAAGATGGTATAAATGTATGACACATGAAAAATTGCAAAAAGATAACATGAAAAAATGTAATACAGGGGGCCACCAGGTGACGTGGTAGTTAAGGGCGCTGGACTCCCACGTGGCCGACCATGGTTCAAGTCCTAGACCTGGACCTTCTCACTTTCTCTCTCTGTTCCTTCTCTGGTAATTAAAATAAATAAATAAATAAATAAATGATATTAAATAAAATAATTTTTTAAAAATGTAATACAAGTTTTAGAGTTTTATGACTAACTGACCACACCCTTGATGAAAGAGCTGAGTCATTCTGGTTTCCCCTAAATGCATTCTCTTCCTATAGGCTGAGGTTTATAGGCTTGGACTTACCCATTTGGCTGACATATTGATTCTTTTGTATTATTGAGTTTAGGATTTGCTGTGACTTTCGTTTGAAGGGGGGTAATGTATACATGAAGTTGTTGTTCTCCAGGATTTCTAGAACATAGAATGTGCAAATCAAAAAACTGTATACACGTGGGCCAACAGTGTCCTGGACCCGGAAGCTTGAAAGTCATGCCAGGCACGTGTGTGCATGCCCGAGATCTTGGGAAGAGAATGGAGGAGAAGGGATTGTGGGATGGCCACTCCCCCTGGAGGAGGTGATTTCTCACTTTCTATCTCTCTCTGTCTCTCCAGTGAGCTCACATGCCCTATCGCAAAAATCTCTCAGAACAAAACAAAACTGTATGCATGCGGCCACACTGTAAGTTATTGTGTTGTAGATCCTGCAGAACAGAGTGCCAGAATCTGTGACCTTGCAACCACCCAGACAGGACTCATTACACCTATTTATTTATTTGATGAGAGAAAGAGAGAAGCAGTGAGGCTGGCTGGGGGATTTTCATATATTTAAGTATGTAAATTCTTACTAGTGAGGTTGGCTGGTGAATTTTCATATATTTAAGTATGTAAATTCTTACTTAAAGCAGTAATTATCACAACTATTATTGTTTGTTGGGAAAATGGTCAGAGGGTAGAAAATAACTACAGTTCCTCTTTTCTTGCCCTGAATCCCCACCGGGGTCCTGATGCTACAATCCTTCCCGGTCTCAGCAGCCTCAGATCACAGGCACACAGGCATCCTGCATACTCTGAGAGGTCTTCATAGGTGAACCCTGAATTTTCCCATCTGGATTAACCCCGCAAAGCATCAAGATTCTTCTTGTTGTGGCACTGTCCAGCGCTCCATGATCACTACCACAGGTCAGTTCTGGAACTCAGTCTCAATTTTGAACATGATTTTCATCAGCATTATGAGAAGAGACTTAATTTGCGGTGGTGGATTCACAAGAACAATGTGGTGAGATTGATTTATAATATCATGATGCCAGTTTACCGCTTTACAGTAGGGAAGTACAGCATGAGTGGAAGCAGTCACAGTTCTAATAGCCAGTTCAATCTCTCTCTCTCTTTTTAAAGTTTATTTCTTCCCTCGGCAAGGCCAACAGAGACAAGCCACCCCAGTATGTTCTTCATGTTCTGATCCATCTCCAGCTTCATCAGATCGTGGGCACCTGCAAACCTGGTCTATTCAAGGAAGGCTCTGGATGCGAATCTGGAAAGTTCCCATGTGGTTTAGCCTCACAGATCATTATACTTGCTCAGTTCCACCATCCAGCACCCTCATTTCTGCTGTGGCCTATCCTTCCACTTGTGTCCCAGTCCCATCTCCATCTGCCTTTTGGAGAGGACTACATTACCCAATGTCTCTTATCTATGTCTTTTTTCCCCTTTTTGGGAGAGGTTTTTGCTATAGGGTACATGCACTCGCCAGAAACACAGAGAGAGACATAGAGACAGAAAGCGAGAAATCACCCCCAAGGGGGGATGGCCACACTGCAACCCCTTCTCCTCCATTCTCCTCTTGGGATCTTGGGCACGTACGCACATGCACTGGCATGAGTTTAAGTCATTGCGTCCGGGACTCAAACCGCGGTCCACTACATGGGAGTCCAGTGAAATAGCCATTACGCTAACTGCTCATCCCTCTTATCTATGTCTTCAGCATCTTCTTCTCTGTGCTCATCAGCATTTAAACATCTCTCTTTGACCCAGGAATCTCCCTTTAATCTCATTTACTTCTTTTTTTCCTCTTTTTTTAAGAGAAATTTTTGCTATTGGGCATGTGATCTCACCAGAGAGACAGAGAGAGATAGAGAGACAGAAAGTGAGAAAGGAGAAGTCCTCCTGGACACCTCTAGGAAGGGTGACCACACCACAATCCCTTCTCCTCCATTCTCCTCTCAGGATTTGGGACACACATACACACATGCCCAGCATAACTTTTAAACCACTGAGTCCGGGACTTGAACTGCAGTCAACTACGTGGGAGTCCAGTGATGTAACCATTACACTATCTTCTGGTCCCAACCTCATTCATGTCTATCTGAAATTCTTTCTTTGCCTGAATGGCCAGACTTTCCATACATGCTGGGTTCTCTCCTCAGTTCATCTTGTCCCACTTTGTATTTTAATGCATCCATCTCTATCTGGAGATGTACTTCATTCAGAAACCACTCATCATCAGTTTTTTTTTGGCCCTACCCTTTTCCGACCCTTTCAAAGAAGCTCCACCCTTGACCGTGCTTTGTCATTCTCAAAGGTGCAGGGTGGGCTGGACTTTACTACTGAGTTGGTAGCTGTGCCCAGTTTCAGCTCACCTGTTCACTCACAGATATTGAGAGCCGTGGGTGGTTCCCTTATTAAGGACCTTGGTAACAAGTCCGCCTGAGGGAAAAGAAATGACCTAATATTTACTGAAGACAGTAGCCTTGGATCATAAAAGGAAAGCTTGGTTTCTGCCTTTGAACATAACTTGATCATCTTCCTTGGGAAATCATAATCCTGGCATTATTGCTCTAAGAAACTGGAGTCTAACCTGGGCACATACTGACAGGTCCTGTATTATCAACCTGCGTAGAAGGGGCCTTCTCTAAGGTGACAAAAGGCATCTTGCTCCCCATTCCATGTTAGTTCTCCTTGAAATTTTCCCTGTGGTTTAGTAATTGATGGCCAGTTCAGCTCCTCTGTCGGACTGTGCATAGGATCATCTCTTCATGTCTCTTCTTTGTATGCTTTGGTGACAGATCTACACCTTGGGATGGTGAGAGATTTACTGCAAGTTGCCCAGTAATTAGGACTTGTAATCAGGCAAATTGGAATTCAGATTCCACCTCTTTGACTCATTGTATAATCGGAGCAAGGAACTAACTTCCCTGAGTCTGTTTTCTCATTTGTAAATTGAGAGAGAATGATTCCTATTTTACAGGTTCCTGTAAGGGTCTTTGGTCCTTACGGTATGTCCCCAAAATAATAGCCGTTATTAACATTATGTCTATTGTCTAGCCGACATGTGATAAGGTTAGGGCCGCTGTATAGCCTGTGACGCTGCCTTTAATTTCTCTCTGGAGGGAAAAATGGCTGTTTCTTTAGAGGCTTCAGCTCAGGTCCCCCATAATTGCCCCATAGTCCGAGATCCTGTCATATAGCAACTTAATCTGTGTTATCTGATCATGTATTGAATAGAACGTTAGCATATTTGACCTCTAAGCCTTCCTACTCAACCTTCTCTTTGGAAAAAGAAATTTGTCATGGCCAAATGTTCTATGGCCATGTAACAGAAGACCTCTCAGCTTAGCTCTAGTGGGAGGCCAGGAGAGGGTTTGGGGGATGCTGTGTGTTTAAAGAACCCCAGAAAGGACATAAATATCATCTGGAGAACAAATTTTCTCTCCTCCCACTTTTTTTTTTTTTAACCTTTCTTTTCTTTTTGATGTGTGTGAGAGAATAAAAAGAATAAAGGAGAAAAGGAAAAAAGTGAAATCTGGGCTCTCTTTGAAGGTTCTCAGAAGCAAATCCCCTAATTTCTGGGTTGGGATGGGATCACCTTACACTCCTCTGTAGCCACATGGTGCTCTCTAGACAAAAACTTACTCACACAGGGAGGGTGAGCCCAACCGACCGAGGTCCAGGTCAGAGGCCAGAAAAGGTAAATGCTGTTGCAACCTAGCCTGCGACTCTTCAGCCGGCAGAAACACTTAGGAAGTGGCTTCCACAGTTTAATTTTACTGACTGAGAAAATTGTGTAAGTAAAACAAAACAAAACAAAAATGTGAGAACTGCAGTCATCTGGAAAATTTAGTTGTTTTTTTTTTGTGTGTGTGTGTGTTTTGTTTTTTTGAGAGGTTCCTGCTATAGGGCGCGTGCGGTCGCCAGACAGACAGAGAGAAACAGAGAGACAGAAAGCAAGAAAGCCCCCCGCCCCAGGGTGGATGGCCACGCCGCAATCCCTTTTCCTCCATTCTCCTCTCAGGATCTTGGGCACGCACGCACGCACCCACACACGCACACGCGCCTGGTGTGAGTTTTAAGCCACCGGCTCTAGGATGCAAACTGCAGTCGACTCCCTGGGAGTCCAGTGATATAGCCATTACACTTACAGCTGGTCCCTGGAAAATTTAGTTTTTACAAAAGTTTAAAATAATTATTATCTTCTTACAAAAGAAACATTTCAACACCAAAAATGAAGTAAGGATATATTCTCGGAATAAAAGAAAGTCCTTTCGGAGACCAGAAGATGGGTAATGGTTACGTCGCTGGACTCCCACATGGCCAACTGTGGTTCGAATCTCGGACCCAGAGGCTTCAAACTCACGCTGGGCACATGTGTGTGCATGCTCAAAATCCTGAGTGGAGAATAGGGGAGAAGGGATTGCTGTGTGGCCATTTCTCCTGAGGGGTGATTTCTCGCTTTCTGTTTCTCTGTCTTTCTGTCCTAGAGCAAAAATCTCTAAAAAGGTCCTTTCCAGAAAATAGAAATTCTACTTTCAGCCTTGCAGATCTTCCCCTTTTCCTCTCTGTGTTCATCTATTCGTCTATCTATCCTCCCATCCTCCATTGTCTAATTACTTAGTCTATATATATATATATATTTTCACACACACACACACACACACACATATGTATAATGCTGTAGTTTGTGGTTTTCTTTTTTTTTTTTTTCATTTTTCCATGCACCTTTCACTATGAATTAACATCAATCCTCATAGTAAGAATCCAGAACCATTTCTTGGAAGTTATGTACTCTAATTGCTTTAGTCTAAATATGAATATTCTGGAACACAGAAATTAAGGCACACATTTTATACAGTCCTACATCTAATAGCATATCAGACCTCTGACCAATTCCTAAATGCTTAGTCTTGCAACCAGCTGTGACTGCCTCATTACCTCGCTACAGTTCTCATCAAAAGGCACGTCCACCATTGGTGTGTATCTTTTGAAACAGGGCACGAGTTCATCATCCACCCACTGAACAATTCTGGTTAGCCATTTCAGCACACTCTTTGTTTACATCCTCAGTTATATCTTAATTAATCTCACGCCTCTTCCTACCCTGATTCTCCCACATTGGCGCTGTTGGTCAGTGATGCCCCTGTATCATCTGGAGAACAGGTCAGGAATGTGGGAGCCACAGTTGCTTGCTGGACATGCACATAGACTGAAGCAAAGTTGGACCCAGTTTATACCCCTCTGGGGGTTAGCATCCCAGGTTCAGAATATAGGAGCCATGACTGCTTGCTTCCTCCTTTCCCTCATCCCTCAGAGACCCCAAGACTTCTCAGTTCTATCTCTGAGAGGTCTTACATCGTGTGATGGAAGGATGAATCAAGGATCCATGAATTCATGGTCCCATGGATATCATTCAGTCCTTACCATTTCCTTTCGGGGCTGCAGCAGTTCGCCCAAGATCCCCAGCTCCAGATACTTTCTTTCTACCTACTCTTTAGGACAAAACATCGAAAACATTAACAAAAAAAAATAATAGGAGCAGAAAACTGTAATGCTTTCTCATTGCTTTCACTAGCAAAATCTCTCCCACCACCCTCCCCGAGTGCCATGCCTGAGAGACACTGGTTACAGGATATCCTAGACAGTGTGCTTCTGGGCTTTTGTGTCATGCCCTTTGCCTGGACTGTCTTTCCCCTCATTCTCTGCTTCAAAAGCTCCCACCATCCTCTGAGGTTCATCTCAAATGTTACTCCTAATGTCAGTTCATTTCTTTCCTCTCCAGCAGAGTTAGTTTTGGCCTTCTCTATGTCCCTATAACTCCTAGCAGGCCTGAGTAAATATCATGGATATCATGTCACGGTGGGTTGTATTTTCCTCCATCGACAGTATATTGAAAATGTATTAAGGTGATTTTCGAGGGCTTCTCTGCCACTGCATCCTGCCCAACATCTAGTTCTGTGATGGATCCGAAACAAACCCTTGACTAAAATTTGTTGAATGACTGAATGAAAAGTCTAACTGCAATTCCTGTCATTGATCTTTTTCTTCTACTCATTCCATTCTTTTGTAGATGCTTTTGTAGAAGTAGACTTGGAACTGAATTTATTGTCTGGATATTTAAGAATTGAGTAGGAATAGATTTTTTTTTTTTGAATTTGAAATAGGTAATGTTTTGAATAGATTTTTGCGTTTTATTGAAATCTTACTGAGAGATTTGGTTGCACGTGTGAGAGAATGTTCCCAGGCTAGAACTTTGTTTCTGGCAGACAAAATATAGAAACTTCCATTCTGTCCAGTAGGACCAAAAAATTTAACTACCCAGATTTCTTAGAGCTTGAAAGACTTGGAGATAATCTATCTTAAGCCTAATGTAGTCTGTGTTTAATAAAATCAAAATTAATAATGAAATGGACAACTGAAAAATACGATCTTGATAATGAGATTTTTTCCCAAATAAATAATTAAAGAATACCAAAGATTATGAAATTTGAATGGTGTATGTCAGAAGTGTTTACATGTATTGGCAGAGAGAATGGGGGAAAAGGGCTCTGCATGGATTGAAGAGTCAACGGAGTTCTTCAGAACTCTGGTGGGGGCAGCAGGTGGTGAGGAGGTTAAGTCACTGAACTCTCACATGGCTGACAGTGGTTAGGGTCCCAGACCTGGCAGCTTGCTTTCTCACTTTCTCTCCTTTTCTCTCCCTCTCTCTCTGTCTCTCTCTGGTGAGCACATTTGCCCTATATAATAAATAACATAAAATAAATATTTTTTTAAAAAACGAATTCTTGTAATCTCGTAAGATTTTTTTTTTTTAATTTTAGGGA
>NW_006159436.1:1719064-1723193 GCF_000334495.1 Tupaia belangeri chinensis | reverse complement strand
AAGAGTTTTGAGGTGCACACACTCACCATAGAGACAGAGAGAGACAGAGAAACAGAAAGCAAGAAATCACTCCCCAGGGGGGATAGTCACACCACAGTCATTTCCCCTCCATTCTCCTCTCTGGATTTGGAGCACACATGCATGTGGACCCAGGGTGAGTTTCAAGCCTCTGGGACTGAGATTTGAACTGTGGTCAGCCATATAGAAGTCTAGCGATGTAAACATTACATCATCTCTGGTCCCTGATAAGATTATATCACATTACATCATAAACACTTTTTAATATATGAGGGGACTCATGAAAAATGGAATTAAAGCCTGAGTTTATTTTAGTGCAAAAAAAAATCTGTGTAGTATTTTATAATTTGCATTTTTGGTAAACTTTTAAAAAAGCCCTTCATAATGCTTTTAAATATCAAAATCAAACCTAGTAATGGGAAGTGGTAGAAAACCTAAGCTTTGAGATGGTGACCTGGCAGTTAAGGCAGGTGGATTCCACATGGCGAGGCACAAGGTTTTAGTCTCATACCAGGCAGCTTAAGAAATACACCAAGTGCATGTCTGTGTGTTCTGTGTGTGATCAAAATCCCAGCGGGAGGAAAATCTGGAGAGGAGATTGTGGCATGATCATTCCTCATAGGGATGCTTTCTCTCCCACTCGTGTGTGTGTGTGTGTGTGTGTGTGTGTGTGTGTGTGTGTGTCTGGTGGGTGCATGTGCCTTGTAGCAAATATATAAAAAGAAAAGAAAAAGAAGATCTAGACTTCAATCTCAGTTCTAGTATTTGTTATCTGGCCGCCAAATATGGTTAGACATGGTTAGACCATTTCAATTCCATTCACTTAAATGTCCTCTGTAAAAATAAGAATAATAACATGGTATATCCCTCACAACATTATTTTGAAAATTTCTTTTCTCTCTCCCTCTCTTTCTCTTTTCTGTAGAGTACCTAAACTCAACCACAGAGAAACAGAGAAACATACAGAAAAGGAGAAGAGAAAGTCCCCCAACCCCCATAGAGAATGGTCACACACAATCCCTTCTCCTCTATCTCTCCCTTCTTTCAGAATTTTGGGCACCCACATGCCTGACATGTTTCTTAAGTCACCAGGTCCAGGACTCTAATCACAGTTAGCCATGTGGAATCTGACTGCCTTAACTACCAAGCCACAGAGTCAGCACTATTTTGATAATTTAACAAGGTCATATATATAACATGTACTTGCAGCATAATGGACACTCAGTAAGTGTTATATTAATTTCCCTCTAGATATATAAGAAAACTTGGGTACAAGTCACAAGCAAAATACCTGAAGGTCATAAGTGAATTTAAGGTGAATGAAAAAAACGCTGTGAAACTTTTGTAGGGAGAACTATAGATTGATATTAAAAATACTTAAAGGCTTTGCTAGAAAAGGCTGCTATATGAATGCTGAAATACATTTCATGTTTCTTCTGGGTACACAAAGAGACTACATTTCTCAACCTACCTTGTGGTAAATTATAGCCAACGTCTGGTCCAAGTTCTGGTCAATGTTATACAGACAAAAAGGACGTGCAATTTTCCAGTCCTGGCTTGAAAATCCTCTGTCTTGTAAGGTGGGATTCTCTGCCATAGCTTCCTTCCCCATCTGCCAGCCAGAGCAGTCCGAAGTGTGGAGGTTGGCAAAACCCACAAAATGTGAATAAGCCTGAGTCTCTGAGTCACTGCATGGAAGGTTGCCTACTAGCTGTTAGAGTTTGTCAACGTTTATCATTATTAAGTCACCAAGACTTAGGATTATTGGTTGTAGCAGTTGCTTATCGCGACTAATATAGTCCTGAAAGTATCACTGTTATAATACTCTGCATTTATCAGACTCATAGCATGTTTCCAGCTTTGGCATTTGTCTTCCAAAAAGTCAAGAAGCTGAAGAGGGATGAGAGAGTAAACATGTTGGTAAAAAAAAGATGAAAAAGTTGTCACTACAGACATTGAATTTAGGAAAACAAAACAAAACAAAACAAAACAGGAGGGTTCCATTGTTATGCAAATCCCTTCCTGTGTGAGAAATTCTGGCATATGTGGATTTATATCTGGGTGTATTTTCTGAGTCTCTGTTAGTGGTTCTCAACCCTTACTGCATATTCGAGTTTTCTGAAAAGTTTTATAGTGCACAGACTCTACTCCCAGAACAATTAAATTATAATCGCTGATGGTTCTAGTGAACTATATGTAGTAGAGAATCATTGGTTTATGCAAATCATAAGTTACATCTTTATGTAACCCAGGTTCAGAGTCATAATATCAAATAGAAATCTGCTTGGAGAATCAGAGACACTACAAAACTGTCCTTAGAAGTAGTGGATAATGGAAAGAGCTTGAATTTGGGAGTCAAATGAACGTGGCTTGAAACCTAAGTCATTTTTAACTTGCTGATGACCTCAGAGAAGTCACTTTATTGCTTTTAACCCTGTTTCCTCAACTATAAAATGTATATTCCTTAATTTTCCGGGTTGCTGTGGGGAGAAAAATGAGCTAGTGTTTATAGCTGGAAACAGGCTAAATACTGAACAAATGGTAGTTACTATTATACTCAGTATTTATAAACAAAGAAGGCCAAATTCACAAGAATCACATTAAAACTGATGAAGAGAGATATCCTGAAGAGATTTTTGGATCATCAGTGATGATAAATTTTAATGAACTGGAAAGAATTTATTTTTATTATTTTAGGATAAAGTACTATGAACGTTATCTTTATTGGATATGTTATCTTTATTGCTTTAGTTTAATTGACATAAAAATATTTATAAGGGTCACTGGTGCCACTGGTCTGCAAACTCTTCCCAAAGTGTCTGATTTCTTCAATTCTGAATTCTCCTCTGGTTAAGAAGTGAATACTGGACTTTTTCTTTTTTTTCCATAAAGGAATAGTTTTAAAGATGAGATTAGTAAACTCAATCAGTCCTTTTAAGGTAGATCTTTAAAAAATATGGTGGTAGGGACCAGTAGTTAGTGTAATAGCTATGTCGCTGGACTCCCATGTGGTTGATCGCGGTTCACGTCCTGGACCCGGTGGCTTAAAACTCATGCCGGGCATGTGTGCGTGCGTGCCCAAGATCCCGAGAGGAGAATGGAGGAGAAGGGATTGTGGCGTGGCCATCCCCCCTGGGGGGTGATTTCTCGCTTTCTGTCTCTCAGTCTCTCTGTCTTTCTGGCTAGCCTAGGGCAAAAACCTCTCCAAAAAAAAAAAAAAGTGGCAGCTAATGATATAATTTAATATGTGATCAATGTCAAAGAAAAGATACAAAGTATAAGCAGGATGTCAGAGCAAGAGGTGGTCATTTGGTCTGAAGGTCAAGGGAGATTTCTCAAAAGAGAAAGCCCGGGATTCAAATAGAAGCAGCTGGTCACAGGAAGTTGGGGAGAGTCCAAGCTGGGAATGGAGTCTGGTCCACACCCGTCTGAAGGAGGAATTGGACCAATTGATCAGCTGTAGAGGGCTGAGTAAGAGAGGCAGTAGAAGATGAGACAGGTAAGACAGTTGAGCTAGTTTGTAGGAGATAACTGGATTCCAGATTTCCCTTTGCTACATTACATTTCACAGACCATGTAAGGCCGTATCTTGTTTTGTTTCTTCCTCTGTATTCTCATTTCACACTCCTATTCTGCCATTTCACTCTCATCATATGCAACCAATCTAAGGAGTTTAAGATATATTTTTTTAAAAAAATGTTTGTGGACTTGTTATTTTGTGGCAGGCATTTTAATTACTGAACATGATATTGTGTTATATGCTGTCTTTAGATTCATACTGTTCCCCATCAGTACTATCATTGTTAAGATTCACTTGTGCTGGGACCAGCAGTGGGCGTAATGGCTATGCCGCTGGACTCCCATGTAGTCTACCGTGGTTCGAGTCCCGGACCTGTTGGCTTAAACTCATGTCGGGTGTGTGTGCATGTGTGCCCAAGATCCTGAGAGGAGAATGGAGAAGAAGGGATTGCGGCGTGGCCTTCCCTCCTGAGGGGCGATTTCTTGCTTTTTGTCTCTATTTCTCTCCATCTTTCTAGCAAGTGCACGTGTCCTATAGCAAAATCTCACCAAAAAAAAAAAAAAAAAAAAAAAAAACAAAACCCCACAAAAA
>NW_006159436.1:1712623-1718160 GCF_000334495.1 Tupaia belangeri chinensis | reverse complement strand
CCCTCTGTCTTTGTGGGTAGCCTAGGGCAAAAACCTCTCCAAAAAAAAAAAAAAGTGGCAGCTAATGATATAATTTAATATGTGATCAATGTCAAAGAAAAGATACAAAGTATAAGCAGGATGTCAGAGCAAGAGGTGGTCATTTGGTCTGAAGGTCAAGGGAGATTTCTCAAAAGAGAAAGCCCGGGATTCAAATAGAAGCAGCTGGTCACAGGAAGTTGGGGAGAGTCCAAGCTGGGAATGGAGTCTGGTCCACACCCGTCTGAAGGAGGAATTGGACCAATTGATCAGCTGTAGAGGGCTGAGTAAGAGAGGCAGTAGAAGATGAGACAGGTAAGACAGTTGAGCTAGTTTGTAGGAGATAACTGGATTCCAGATTTCCCTTTGCTACATTACATTTCACAGACCATGTAAGGCCGTATCTTGTTTTGTTTCTTCCTCTGTATTCTCATTTCACACTCCTATTCTGCCATTTCACTCTCATCATATGCAACCAATCTAAGGAGTTTAAGATATATTTTTTTAAAAAAATGTTTGTGGACTTGTTATTTTGTGGCAGGCATTTTAATTACTGAACATGATATTGTGTTATATGCTGTCTTTAGATTCATACTGTTCCCCATCAGTACTATCATTGTTAAGATTCACTTGTGCTGGGACCAGCAGTGGGCGTAATGGCTATGCCGCTGGACTCCCATGTAGTCTACCGTGGTTCGAGTCCCGGACCTGTTGGCTTAAACTCATGTCGGGTGTGTGTGCATGTGTGCCCAAGATCCTGAGAGGAGAATGGAGAAGAAGGGATTGCGGCGTGGCCTTCCCTCCTGAGGGGCGATTTCTTGCTTTTTGTCTCTATTTCTCTCCATCTTTCTAGCAAGTGCACGTGTCCTATAGCAAAATCTCACCAAAAAAAAAAAAAAAAAAAAAAGATTCACTTGTACTGTTACATACATTTCAAATACACTGCTTCCAAATGCTGCATAGAATTCCATGCTAACCACCCATCCACTACATTTTACTCCCACTACTGTATGTCTGGCTGGCTCTGCTTCCCCATCACAGCCATGTTATATGACTCATTGTTTCTATGCATTTATTTACTTCTTTTATACAGTTGCATATGACAGGGGACAAGCAGGTGATGTGGTGGTTAAGGCACTGGACACTCCCACATGACTGAGAACAGTTTGAATCCCAGACCTGGTGGTTTCCTTTCTCACCTTCTCTCTCTCTCATCAAATTAAAATAAATGAATGAATAAATACAATTAAATGAATAATTATTTTTTAAAAAATTGTATATAAAAATATACAGGTAATATAACAAAAACTTAGAGATACAAACTAATGATAAACTACAATTTCACAAATGATTGCAAGCACTTGGCATGCTCATCAGTCCTCTCTTTTGGGCAAATTGCTCTTTCGATGACAAATAAATTAACAGATGCACACTAAAGTGAACTATTTCCACACAATACAAAAAAAAAATTTGAGTTTTCTCTTGCAAACATAATAGTCATTTATAGTCTTCAAATATTATTGTACTTTGAACTTTTATGATTTGATAAAGCATTCATGTAACAATCTGCACAGAAGTTTAACAGACAAATAACACTTTAATTTGCCATAGGGCACATGCACTTGCTAGAGAGAGACAGTGAAAGACAGAGAGACAGAGAAAGTGAGAAATCACCCCCAGGGGGATAGCCAGGCCACAATCCCTTCTCTGCCATTCTTATCCCAGGATTTTGGTCATGCATGCACACATGCCCAGTGTGACTTTCAAGCTTCCAGGTCCAGGACTCAAGCCATGTTTGGCCATGAGGTAGTCCAATGCCTTACCACCATGCCACCTGCTGTCTCCCAGACAAAAAAGAAAAAAAAACCACTTTAAGCAGACATAACTGTCCTGAAACTTTTTTCCTCACACCCACTATCCACCACCCACTCTCTACTAATCACTTCCCCCTCACAGTCTCTAGCATCCATCCTCTCTATGAGCACATCTTCAGATGTCTCAACTTCTGCCATAAAGTACAAACTGAGTGTGTATCTTTGAAAGTCTGGCTCACTTTTCTCAACTCTGAATCTTCTACATTCATCCATTTTGAGTCAAATGATAGATCTCACGGTTTCTTATAGCTATGTAATATTCCATATATATGTGCTACAGTTTTTCTTTTTTTTTTTTAAGAGATTTTTGCTATTGGGCTCATGCACTCAGCAGAGACACCAAGAGATAAAGAGAGACAGAAAGCGAGAAATCACCCCCCCACCTCGGTGGGGATAGCCATGTCACAATCCCTTCGCCAGTCTCCTCTTGGGATTTTGGGTATTCATGCACATGCTCCTGGCATGAGTTTTAAGCCACTGGGTCCAGGACTCGAATGGTTGTTGACTCCCGTGGGAGTCCAGTGATGTAACCATAACTCCATCTGATAGTCCCAGTGTGCTACAGTTTTTCAACCCAGTCATAAGTTTTTGGTCACTTAGGTTGGTTCCATGTTTTAGCAATTGTGAGTGATGCTGCAATAAACAAGGACTTACAAGTGTCTTTCAGATTGTTTTCCTACCCTTTAGATAAATACCAAGGAGTGGAATTACTGGGCAATATGGATGTTCTATTTACAAATTCCTTATTGTTTTCCACAGAGTTGAACTAATTTACCTTCCCACCAACAGTATAAGAGGGGTCCATTTTCACCACAGCCTCATCAGCACTTATCGGCACTTGTCGTTCTTTATTTTTTTCATCCTAGCCATTCTAACTGGGGTTAAATTGTATCTCATTGTAGTTTTAATATGCATTTTCCTTATGATAAGAGACTTTGAACATTATTTCATATGCATATGCATTGTCATTTGCAAGTCTTCTTTGGAGAGTTGTCTATTCAATTCATTTGTCTATTCTTTATATTAGGTTTTTGTTTTTAGCAAGCTGTTCAAGTCCCTATGTATTCTAGATATCAATCCCTTGTTTGACGAATAATATGCAAATATTTTCTCCCATTATGAGGGTTGTATTTTCACTCTAATTGTTATTTCCTTTGTTGTGAGGAAACAATTTAACTTAATATAATCCCACTTGTCTATTTCAGGGACTATTGCCTGTACTTTAGGGTTCTTACTTAAGATATCTTTGCCTATTCCAATATCTTATGTTTTCTACTGACTAGTTTTATAGTATAAGGCCTTATATTTAATTTTTTGACCCATTTTGAGTTGGCTCTTGGAAATGGTGAGAGAGAAAGAGATCAAGTTTAATTTTTCTGCAGGTGGATATACGGTTCTTTCAGCACCATTTGCTGAAGATCTTCTGCTCTTCACTGCATTTTCTTACACCCTTTGTCAAAGACTAGTTGGCTGTATGATTTGGGTTTATTTCTGGATTTTCTATTCTGTTTAGTTGATCGATGTGTCTATTTTGTGCCAGTACCATGCTGTTATTATTATCACCACCTCGTAATATATTTTAAAGTCAGGTATTGAGATGCCTCCTATTTTATTCTTTTGGCATAGTATTCCTTGGCAACATGGGTTTTTTTTATGGTTCCAGACAAATTTTATAATTGTCTTTGTATTTCTGTGAAGAATGCCACAAGTAATTGGACCAGAATCACATTGAATAGGTAAATTAATTTGGGTAGAACTGACATTTAGATTATATTGATTCTTCCGTTTTTTATCTAAGAGTATAGGATATTCTTCCTCTTCCCTTTTATTTTTTGTATCATACTCAAGTTCTTTTTCAATTTTTTAATAGTTTTTCTTATAGAGGTATCTTTACCTCTTTGGTTAAGTTCATTTTCAGGTATCTTATTTGTTTTAGAGCTGTTGCGAAATGTGATTGTTTTATTCAATTCTGTCTTGGTCTGTTCATTGTTACTGTATAAAAATGCTATAGATTTTTGTATATTGACTTGGTATCCTGATAATTTACTGTATTCCTTTAGCACTTCTAGGAGATTTTTTCATAGATTCCTTTGTATTTTCTACGTATGTAACCATATCATCTGCAAATTGGGACAGTTTCGTATTTTCATTTCCTATCTGAATGCTTTTTATTTTGCTCTCTTGTCTGATTGTATTGGCTAGGACTTCCACCACTATGTTGAGGAGTGGAGAAAGTAAGCAGTCTTATCTTGTTACAGTTTTTAGAAGATTTAACTTTTTCCCATTCAGTATGATGTTCTCGAGGGGTCTGTTATATACGGCTTTTATTATGCTAAGGCGTACCTCTTGTACCTCTATTTTCCCAAGAGTCTTGATCATGAAGAGACATTGTATTTTATCAAATTCTTTATCTGCATCTATAGATACGATCATACAACTTCTATCTTTCTGTTAATGTGATGTATTACATTTATTGTATTACATATGTTGAACCAATCTTGTATCCCTGGGATAAAACTTACCCAATTATAGTGTATAATCTGAGTATCCTGTTGGATTTAGTTTGCCAATATTTTGCTAAAAACTTTTGCAGCAGTATTCATTAGAGATATTGGTGTGTAGTTTTCTTTTTTTTTTGTTACGTCCTTGTCTGGTTTGGGGATCAAGACAATGGATTCTTTCCTTTTGAATCTTTAGAAATAGTTTGAGAAGAGTTGGGGTTAGCTATTATTTTAAAACTGTGTAGAATTCAGACATGAAGCCATCTGGACCTCAGCTTTACTCTGTTGAGAGACTATCACTGTTTCAATCTCATCGCTTGCTATTGACTTAGTCAGGCTTTCTGTTTCATCCTGACCCAGCCTAGGTAACTTGTACTTGTCTAGAAATTTGTCCATCTCATCTAATTTTTCTAGTTTGTTGGCAAATAGTCACTCACAGTGGTCTCTGATAATTTTTGTTAGTATTTCCATTATATTGGTTATAATATTTCCAGTTTCATTACGATATGGTTCCTTTTCCTATTTTTCTTGATTAGTCTATTTTCAATCTTTATCCTCTCAAAAAAAAGAAAGCTTTTGGGAACCAGCAGTTAGCATAATGGCTGTGTCGTTGGATTCCCACGTGGTTGACTATGGTTCGGGTCCCGGACCTGGTGGCTTAGAACTCACGCTGGGTGCGTGTGCGTGCATGCCCAAGATCCCAAGAGGAGAATGGAGGAGAAGGGATTGCAGCATGACCATCCCCCCTGGGGGGTGATTTCTCACTTTCTGTCTCTATATCTCTCTCTGTCTGTCTGGCGAGCGCACGCGCCCTATAGCGAAGACCGCTCCAAGAGAAAAAAAGAAAAAAAGAAAAAAAGAAAGCTTTTCATTTCATTGTTTTTTGTTTTGTTTTTGTTGTCGTTGTTGTTGTTTTGGTATAGTTCTCTTGTTCTCTGTTACATTTATTTCATTCCCAACCTTTACTATTTTTTTAAGAAAGATTTTTGCCATAGGGTGTGTGTACTTGCCAGAGAGACAAAGAGAGAAAGAAAGAGAGAGACAGAAAGTGAGAAATCACCATCCAAGGGAGATAGCCGTGCTGCAATCCCTGCTCCATTTTCCTCTCAGGATCTTGGGCACACATGCACACACACACACACAC
>NW_006159436.1:1703276-1712605 GCF_000334495.1 Tupaia belangeri chinensis | reverse complement strand
CACTGAGTCTGGGACTCAAACCACAGTCAACTACGTGGGAGTTCAGCAACATAGACGTTATGCCATCTGCTGGTCCCCTCAGCTTTACTGTTTCTTTTCTTCTTTTATTTTTGGGTGGTGGTGATGATTGTTTTTACTTTTCCAGTTCCATAAGATGCAATGTTATTTATTTGCTACCTTTCTGTTACTTTTTTTTTCTCTTGTGAGCACTAATGACTATAAATTTGCCTCTTATGATTGCTTTTGCTATGTCCCAAAGTCTATGGAGAATAGTGTGTTCGTTATTTTTAGTTTCGATGGATCCTTTGTTTTCAGTCTTAATTTCTTCAATAGTTTGAAAGTCACTGCAGTAAATTGTTTAGCTTCTTTGTTATTATGTATTTTCAAGGGCTCTTTGTGTGGTTGATATCAAGTTTAATTCTGTTGTAGTCAGAGAAGTGCTGGGTGTAGTTTCTTTACTTCAAAATTTTACATAGGTTTATTTTATGGCCTATTATATAGTCAATCTTTGAAAATTTTCCATGTGAAGGTGAGAAAAAGTGTTCTTCATAGTTGCTGGATGAGATGCTCTTGTTATATGAATTCTTATGGACCTGGGTGAAAACATCTTTGGGGAATATACCCATAAAATTAGTGACTGGGTTATTTGGTATGCAGCTACTAAATTTCAGTTAGTTGTGCCAGATTGCTTTCCAAAGTGGCTGCATCAGCCTGCCCACCCATTAGCAGGACATGATGTTCACATTTTCCCACATCTCTGCCAACACTTGGTGGCATCTAGCTGTCTCACCAGTATCAATCTTACTTTGTTGAGAGGTAGATCATTTTTGTTTTACTTTTCTTTCACTGATTACTAGTAAGTTGGAACATTGGGTTTCCTCTTTTATAAATCACCTGTTTATGTCCTTTTCTATGGTTTTTCAGGTTGCTTTCATTATTCCTCTACCTTTTTCCCACCAAAAAGTTCTGAGTATAGTCTAGAAGCTATGTTTGCTGCTCAAAATATGGTTTCAGGTGTTACAAATGTGAACTCTTAGGCTCCATCCCAGAGCTACTAAATCAGATCCTACATTTTGAAAGGTTCCCAGGATGAATCAAATATACATAAAAGACATCTGTGATGTCTAAAATGGTAGCCACTAGTCTATTTAGAGTTGTATTAATTAAAATTGAGTTAAAAATGCAGTTCGTCAGTGTCACTAGGTGCCTGTGGCTAGTAGCTACTACAGTGTACAATCCCGATTTAGACTACTACCACTAAGGTGGTGATGATTGTTTTTACTTTTCCAGTTCCATAAGATGCAATGTTATTTATTTGCTACCTTTCTGTTACTTTTTTTTTCTCTTGTGAGCACTAATGACTATAAATTTGCCTCTTATGATTGCTTTTGCTATGTCCCAAAGTCTATGGAGAATAGTGTGTTCGTTATTTTTAGTTTCGATGGATCCTTTGTTTTCAGTCTTAATTTCTTCAATAGTTTGAAAGTCACTGCAGTAAATTGTTTAGCTTCTTTGTTATTATGTATTTTCAAGGGCTCTTTGTGTGGTTGATATCAAGTTTAATTCTGTTGTAGTCAGAGAAGTGCTGGGTGTAGTTTCTTTACTTCAAAATTTTACATAGGTTTATTTTATGGCCTATTATATAGTCAATCTTTGAAAATTTTCCATGTGAAGGTGAGAAAAAGTGTTCTTCATAGTTGCTGGATGAGATGCTCTTGTTATATGAATTCTTATGGACCTGGGTGAAAACATCTTTGGGGAATATACCCATAAAATTAGTGACTGGGTTATTTGGTATGCAGCTACTAAATTTCAGTTAGTTGTGCCAGATTGCTTTCCAAAGTGGCTGCATCAGCCTGCCCACCCATTAGCAGGACATGATGTTCACATTTTCCCACATCTCTGCCAACACTTGGTGGCATCTAGCTGTCTCACCAGTATCAATCTTACTTTGTTGAGAGGTAGATCATTTTTGTTTTACTTTTCTTTCACTGATTACTAGTAAGTTGGAACATTGGGTTTCCTCTTTTATAAATCACCTGTTTATGTCCTTTTCTATGGTTTTTCAGGTTGCTTTCATTATTCCTCTACCTTTTTCCCACCAAAAAGTTCTGAGTATAGTCTAGAAGCTATGTTTGCTGCTCAAAATATGGTTTCAGGTGCAACAGTATCAGCATCACCTGAGATTTTGTTACAAATGCGAACTCTTAGGCTCCATCCCAGAGCTACTAAATTACAAATGTGAACTCTTAGGCTCCATCCCAGAGCTACTAAATCAGATCCTACATTTTGAAAGGTTCCCAGGATGAATCAAATATACATAAAAGACATCTGTGATGTCTAAAATGGTAGCCACTAGTCTATTTAGAGTTGTATTAATTAAAATTGAGTTAAAAATGCAGTTCGTCAGTGTCACTAGGTGCCTGTGGCTAGTAGCTACTACAGTGTACAATCCAGATTTAGACTACTACCACTACATTTAGACTACTGTAGAAAGTTCTATTGAACACCATTAGTAGTTATTAATTCCTTTTCAGTTCTTTGTATTGGCAATATTGACTTCAGCCATTTTTAAGAGGCTGAAGGAGTTATCTAAGCTGTGATGAGATGACTGGGAGGTGGAAGAGAAAATTAATTGCAACAGAGCTTTGTCTTTGTGTGATGGGCTTATGGAGTAGGAGAGAAATAACACTAGGGATAAAGGGCCAGCTGTGGTTTTAAAGTGTTCTCCAATGTCTAAGTGTTAGAAATTTAACCCCTAATGCAACAGTTTAGAGATGAAATCTTTAACAGGTGATTAGGTAATGGGAGCTCTGCCCTCATGAATGGATTCATACCATTATTCTGAGAGTGGGTTAATTTTCATGGTAGTAGATTATTAATAAAAGTATGAGTCCCGCTCCTTTCCTTCTTTCTATCACATGTGTTCTCTTTCCTTTTTCCCTATTGCCTTCTGCCATGGCATGACACAGCAAGAAGGTCCTCACCAAATGCAGACCCCTCAACCTTGGACTTCCTGGTCTCCAGAACAGTTAGAAATAAATATCTATTCTTCATAAATTACCTAGTATGAGATACTCTGTTATAGTAGCACAAAGTGGTCTAAGACAGAGCTCAATATAAATAAAGCATTTGTTATATTCAGGTAAGAGGTAAAAATTATTAAACTAAGGTGGTATATGTGATGGCCTAGATAAGTCCTAACTGCAAAAGTTTTTAACATACTTTATATTAATTTAATCTGTTTACAACTACAAAGGTATGGGCAGCGTCTTAGTCTGTTGTGTGTTGCTACACCATAGCCAGGGTAATTTATAAAGAAAAGAAGTTTATATAGTTCTGTAGGCACATAGTTCTGTAGGCTGGGAAGCCCAAGGGTATGGTGCCAGCATCTTCTCAGTATCTAATAAGGGTTTTCTTGCTGCATCATCCCACAGTGGGAGGAAAAAGGGCAAGAGAACAGGTGTGCAAGAGAGATAAGGGGGCCAGACTCATCCTTTTTATCAGGAACTCTTGCAATAACTAACCCACTCCCAAAATAACAGCATTAATCCTTTCACGAGGGTAAAGCCCTCGTGACCTAATCACCTTTTATATGTCTCACTTCTCAATATGGTTGTAAGTAAGTTTCCAATACATTAACTATGGGGACACATTCAAACCATAATAGGCAGGATAGAAATTATTTTTCCCACTTTTCATGGACCAACTGCTATGGTTTCAATGTTTATTCCATCCAAAACTCATGTTGTAGTTTATTTGGCATTATAACAGTATTTAGAAGTGGGACCTTTAAGTGGTGATAAGGCCACGAGGCCTCCTTCTTTATGGGTGGATCTAATGCCTTGATAAAAGTGCTTTCAGGAATAGGCCCTCTCTTGTAGCCCTTCTGCATCTGCCATAGAAGCATCCTACCTTCCTCCCCTCCACAAAACACAGTGTGCAAGGTAATCTTGGAAGAAGAGAATGACTTTTCCAGGCACCAAATCTGCTAATGGCTTAACCTTAGTCTTCTTGACCTTCAGAACTATGAGCCAATAAAGTTTTGCTCTTTCTAAATTACCAAGTCCCAGTTTTTCTAGTATAGTGGCATAAAATGGACTAAGACATCAACCCAAGATGCTGAGGTGTTAAACAATATGTTTTAGACACAAAAAAGAAGAGGAAGACACTACATGAACTTTAATGAAGTAGAAGGATTTGGGTTGGACCAAAGGAAAAACTCTACCAGGAGGGTGAAATCCTGGGAAGGATGCTTGACTGAAGTTGTAGTCACAACTTACTGATACAGCTAATGAGAGGATTAACAATAGGGAAAAGAGGGAAGAATATATTTTGGACACCTACTATGAGCTTGGCCCTGTGCTAGGTACTTTTCCCACATGGTATTCTTCATAGCTTTGTGGGGTCATAGAGTCATGGTCTATCTTTGTCTCTACATAAGAGACCTCTGAGGCTAAGAGACTCTAAAACTATGTCTGGTTCTAAGTGCTTTGCCTTTCCCAATGAAAAATTAATTCTAGGTGTTTTGGAGACCATCTGATGACATTATGACATGGGACCAGATGATCACTATAATTATCTTCCATGTCTATATTTGGATGTGCTTAGCTCTGAAGGAATTTACTTGGAATGAGGTAAAATGCAGATATCAAAGCCTTTGAAAAGATCATCAGCTATATGCCCCCCGCCCTCTTTTTTAGGAGGTTTTTGCCTTAGGGCATGTATGTTCACTGGAGAGAGAGACAGAGATAATGAGAGGGAAAGTGATAAATCACTCCCAGGAGGTGGGGGGATGGCCACACCACAATCCCTTCTTCTCCATTTTCCGTTGAGGATCATGGGCACACACACACACACACACACACACACACACACACACACACTCTCACACACACCCTTGCATGATTTTGAAGCCCCCAGGTCTGAGACTCAGACCGTGGTGGGTCATATGGAAGTCCGATGATGTAAGCGCTATGCCATCTGCCGGCCTCTGGTAAGCCCTTTTCATAGCACTTCTCTCAAAGCCGCCAGGGTAGAAGACAAACTCCCCCACTGATTGTAAAAACTGACGTCTTTGAAAGCAGCAACTTTCCACCTTATATTTAATGTTCCTATAGGGAATATCGTGTGAAACTTGTCCTATAGACTGTACTCAAATCCATAGAAATGCTCCTTTTCAACAAAGAAGAATTTGTATAGAAATCAAGGACCATGTGAAAATGAAATGGGAAACTTCTCAAAAAGAAAGGAACTAGGTGAGGGTCCTTGGGCTAAGAATTGTCCAGAGAACAGAGTGATTCAGGACATCAAAATGTAATTACTGGGACCAGCAGTTAGTGTAATGGCTATGTTGCTGGACTCCCATGTAGTCGACCATGGTTCACGTCCCGGACCCGGTGGCTTAAAACTCATGCCAGGCGTGTGTGCGTGCGTGCCCAAGATCCCGAGAGGAGAATGGAGGAGAAGGGATTGCAGCATGACCATCCCCCCGGGGAGTGATTTCTCGCTTTCTGTCTCTCTGTCTCTCTCTGTCTGTCTGGCGAGCGTACAAACCGTATAGCAAAAACCCCTTCAAAAGAAACATGTAATTACTGAAAAAATATTTTATACAGACTTTTTGCTTTTTTGTTTGTTTTAGGTTTTGCTATACGGCATGTGTGCTCGTCAGAGAGAGGAAGTGAGAAATCACCCCCCAAGGGATTTGGCCATGCCATAATCTCTTCTCCAGGTTCCTCTTGGGATTTGGGGCACAGAAGCACATACGTCTGGTGTGATTTTCAAGCCACCAGGTTCGGGAATCAAACAGTGCAATTTGTTGGCCATGTGGGATCCAGCACATTAAGTACCACACCACCTTACTGGCTTGCAAGTCTTTAGTTTTTAACCCATTAGTCATAAGTTCATAGGCAGCAGAATGATTCACAGACCTCAACCCAGTTTATGTTTTCTGAGAGTAGAGGGGAAAATTGATCAATAGAACCTGTTACCACAATTCTGCCTTCTCATTCCCACCATTACACACTTGTGCTCTGTAATATTTATAATGCAGTCTCATGAAAAGGTTGGAAATACATTTTTTTAGATGTTTTTGCTATAGGGCATATGCGCTTGCAAAAAAGACAGAGAGAGACAGAGACAGAAAGTGAGATACCACTTCCCAGGAGGATGACCACGCCACAATCTCTTCTCCATTCTCCTCTCAGGATCTTGGGCATTCACGCACACAGCCCGGTGTGAGTTTAAGCCACCAGTTCCAGGACTCGAACCGCAGTTGACTACATGGGAGTCCAGTGACATAGCCATTATGCCAACTGCTGCTCCCAAAGTTGGAAATACATTTAAAGTGTAAAAATGTCAGTCCCTTGGAATGACTCACATTAGGAACAAAGATCAAAGCCTGAGTTAGATCCAATTCGGTACTGGACTAAAACATGTACGAGTATTTGTGATGTGCCACCTTTGAGCTAGGGTTTATGGGGGGATGCTAAGATACAGGGAAGGTCTTTTCTTTTAGGATCTCACAGAGTAATATGGGGTAGGTAACTATAAAGTACTCCAGCAAGATAGAACATGTTAGGGCTGGCTCTATAGCCTGGTGGTTAAGGTGAGTCGGCATCCCACATGACTGATTGCAGTTCAAGTCTCAGCCCCAGCATCTTGAAAAGCACACCAGGTATGTGTGTATGTGTGCCTAAGATCCCAACAGGATAGAGAGATGAAGAAAACATGGTTGTGGTATGTCTCTGCCCTCTTTTTCTCTCTCTGTCCTCTCTGTTTCTCTGGCAAGTCATGTTCCCTTTTGCCAAAAAAAAAATAAAAATAAATATATAGAACACAACAAATGCTGTGAGTTATTGATAGGATAAGTTAATTCTAATTGGGAGAGTGGGAAGGGTAATTTGAGTGTAGTTTAAAGGATATTTAGGTATTAATATGCGGAATTTTAAAATACTTACCAATTTTATTTTTTAAAGGTTTTTGCTATAGGGCACGTGCGCTCCCTAGAAAGACAGAGAGAGAAAGAGAGACAGAAAGTGAGAAATCACCCCCCAGGGAGGAGGGTGGCCACGCCACAATCCCTTCTCCTCCATTCTCCTCTTGGGATCTTGGGCATGCATGCACACGTGCCTGGCATGAGTCAGGTTCGGGAATCAAACAGTGCAATTTGTTGGCCATGTGGGATCCAGCACATTAAGTACCACACCACCTTACTGGCTTGCAAGTCTTTAGTTTTTAACCCATTAGTCATAAGTTCATAGGCAGCAGAATGATTCACAGACCTCAACCCAGTTTATGTTTTCTGAGAGTAGAGGGGAAAATTGATCAATAGAACCTGTTACCACAATTCTGCCTTCTCATTCCCACCATTACACACTTGTGCTCTGTAATATTTATAATGCAGTCTCATGAAAAGGTTGGAAATACATTTTTTTAGATGTTTTTGCTATAGGGCATATGCGCTTGCAAAAAAGACAGAGAGAGACAGAGACAGAAAGTGAGATACCACTTCCCAGGAGGATGACCACGCCACAATCTCTTCTCCATTCTCCTCTCAGGATCTTGGGCATTCACGCACACAGCCCGGTGTGAGTTTAAGCCACCAGTTCCAGGACTCGAACCGCAGTTGACTACATGGGAGTCCAGTGACATAGCCATTATGCCAACTGCTGCTCCCAAAGTTGGAAATACATTTAAAGTGTAAAAATGTCAGTCCCTTGGAATGACTCACATTAGGAACAAAGATCAAAGCCTGAGTTAGATCCAATTCGGTACTGGACTAAAACATGTACGAGTATTTGTGATGTGCCACCTTTGAGCTAGGGTTTATGGGGGGATGCTAAGATACAGGGAAGGTCTTTTCTTTTAGGATCTCACAGAGTAATATGGGGTAGGTAACTATAAAGTACTCCAGCAAGATAGAACATGTTAGGGCTGGCTCTATAGCCTGGTGGTTAAGGTGAGTCGGCATCCCACATGACTGATTGCAGTTCAAGTCTCAGCCCCAGCATCTTGAAAAGCACACCAGGTATGTGTGTATGTGTGCCTAAGATCCCAACAGGATAGAGAGATGAAGAAAACATGGTTGTGGTATGTCTCTGCCCTCTTTTTCTCTCTCTGTCCTCTCTGTTTCTCTGGCAAGTCATGTTCCCTTTTGCCAAAAAAAAAATAAAAATAAATATATAGAACACAACAAATGCTGTGAGTTATTGATAGGATAAGTTAATTCTAATTGGGAGAGTGGGAAGGGTAATTTGAGTGTAGTTTAAAGGATATTTAGGTATTAATATGCGGAATTTTAAAATACTTACCAATTTTATTTTTTAAAGGTTTTTGCTATAGGGCACGTGCGCTCCCTAGAAAGACAGAGAGAGAAAGAGAGACAGAAAGTGAGAAATCACCCCCCAGGGAGGAGGGTGGCCACGCCACAATCCCTTCTCCTCCATTCTCCTCTTGGGATCTTGGGCATGCATGCACACGTGCCTGGCATGAGTTTAAGCCACCAGGTCCGGGATTGGAACTGCAGTCGACTACATGGGAGTCCAGCAACATAGCCATTACGCCAACTGCTGGTCCCCAGATATATACCAATATTAAAGATATTGTCGGCAAATGAAATAACTTAAAAGACTTCTTCCTGGGAGAAGGGACAAATATGTGTGGAATAGGAAAGATAAGCAATCTGCATTGGAGATCTCCAAGTAGGAAAAATGAGACGCTACAAAGAAAGACAATGGCAGAAAGGTGACGTGGGGATTACGTGATCGAGGGTGGTAAAGAGCAAGCTGAAGCTTTATTCTACATGCTAGAAGAATCCACAGTGAGTGCTTGAATTGGGCGGGATGGATTCTCTTCCAGTGGGGTTCAGGCCCAAGAGTCAGAAAATTAGGGAGGATTTTTTCAGGTGTGGAAATTAGGTGCATATTACAGGATTTAGCTCTTAATGCTCATCATATTAGGTATCTGCTTTGCTAAATAAGTTCTAGGACACACAAACTGTAGAATGAACATCAAGAAGCAATGGAGAGAGGTTTGTCAATTATACAGCATAGGTCAGGGTACTCTGTGAGCCTAGGCAGAGAAACATGCCTAGTTAGGTGAGAGATCAAAACAACCTGGGGAGGGACCAGCAGTTAGCGTAATGGCTATGTCACTGGACTCCCATGTAGTCGAACACAGTTCGCGTCCCAGACCCGGTGACTGCGTGTGCATGTGAGCCCAAGATCCCGAGAGGAGAATGGAGGAGAAGGGATTGCGGCGTGACCATCCCCCCTGGGGGGTGATTTCTCACTTTCTGTCTCTCTGTCTCTGTCTGTCTGGCGAGCACA
>NW_006159436.1:1696165-1703245 GCF_000334495.1 Tupaia belangeri chinensis | reverse complement strand
ACAAAAAAAAAAAAAAAAAAAAAAAAAAAAAAAAAACCAACCTGGGGAATACCATGTCTGACTGTGGGGCCAGGGAGGAACAGGTGTTCTGTTCCATTTTCTGGATCCCAATTTCACTCCCTACGGAGTGCAGATATATTTTCTTAGAGGTCTCCTTCATTTCTCCTAAGATGGCATGGAAAGACAAGGTGGCAGTGACTGGGGTGGTGTGAGGTGAGAGGAAGCCAAACAGCTGCAGGTGGGATGCCCTGGTTATGCTGAGTACTAAACAGTTCTCATCCCTCTGCCCAAATGCAGCCCGGGCTCAAGGTTTACCAGAGTCCCACTATCAGAGAGCTAAGGAGTCAATGAAGGTCTCTACTTCTGGCTACACATTTGAATCACCTGGTGACTTTCTGTGTGGCCATTGACCAAACCCCTTCCGAAGTCAATGAAAACTGTAAGCTCCCCTGGTTATTAGTGTACAGTAACCCTCTAAGTGCAGCCCAGGACTAACGGCATTGGCACTACCTGAAACTCAGTAATATGTCAATGATTGACACCACCCTGGAATTGTTGAATTAGAAGCCATTGCTGTGGGGATAGCAAACAGTGTTTTAATAAGGCCTCCAGGTGATTCTCCTGCCTACCTCCCACAAAGTTGGACAAATCTCTAGCATGGTGAAAAGACTTCATAATTTGTAGGCAGAAGACCTAGTTTAAATGCCCAATCAAAAGGGGCCTTCATTTATTAATCAAGCTTTTCTTGAGTGCCTTTCAGGTAATGGGATGGTGAAGGTGAGCTTAATATAATACCTACCTGGCCGGCAGACAGAGTGGTGGTTAAGGTACTGGACTCCCATGTGGCTGACTGAAGTTTGAGTCTCAGACCTGGTGGCTTGCTTTCTCACTTTCTCTCTTTCTCTCTCTCTCTAGTAAACACACATGTCCTGTAGCAATTTTTTTTTAAAATATAAATACAACTAAATAATTTTTTTTAAATTACCTGCCTTCATGTAAGCACTTTTTTATTTGTTAAAAAATAAACCACAATTTTAACTCTGATTTTATAAGCTAAACTGAAATGATTCAAGATATAAGCTAGTGTCCTAGGGTTAATTCCTTCAGCCTGGTCTCAGGACCCTAGAGGTGAATCACAATTTGTAATGTTTCACTTTTGCATACTCTGTGGAAAAGGGTAAGACAGACACATTTTTAAAATTATTATTTTGTATACATTCAATTACTATATATTATTTAGCTTCTGAAGAAATTTACCCAACATGAAATATACCTCAGACCAATCCAGTTGAGAATACTACACATGTTACCATCAACAGGTAATAAACCTTTTCTGTGTCCCACAAATACCTTACCTCTTTATTTTTTCTCCCTAGTTTCCTTCACTTACTTCCCCTCACCCATTCTACACCCTACACTCTCCCCCTCTCCCACCGCCTTCCACACTGTCTCCAGTGTTCATAACTATTTCCAATGCTTTTATGTCCTTTAGTCTTACAGTCTCTACCATAGAATGCAGTCAGTATATATTAAGTGGAGACATACAATATCTCTCTTTCATAGTCTGGCTTGCTTCACTCAGCAATAAACCTTCCATATTTGTCCACTTTCTATCAGATGTTTGTTGTTTGTGATGACTGAATAGTAGTTCATGGAGTATATGTGCCACACTTTTTCCTTTTTTTTTTTTAAGAGAGGTTTTTGTTATAGGGCACATGTGCTTGCCAGAGAGACAGAAAGCAGGTGAGTACCCTTCAGGGGGGATGGCCATACCACAATCCCTTCTCTGTTCTGCTCTCTGGATTTTGGGCATGCATGCACACACGCCTGGTGGGAGTTTTAAGCCACCAGGTCTGAGATTTTGAACCGCAGTTGACTATGTGGGAGCCCAGCGAAGTAACCATTATGCCATCTGCTAGTCCAATGCCACACTTTTTCAATCCATTCATCTGTTCGTGTATATTTGGGTTGATTCCATGTCTTAGCAATCATGAATAATGCTGCAATAAACATATATGTGCAAGCACTTTTCCGACTGATCATTCTCCTGGCCTTGGGGTAGAAACCCAGTAGTGAAATTGCTAGATCATATGGTAGTTCTATTTGTAGGTTTTTGAGGAACCTCCATATTGTTTTGCACAGTGACTGGAAATTTACCACCAACACTGTAGAAGAATTTCCTTACACCACAATCCCTCCAATACTTACCATTTTTTGTATTTTTAATCTTTACCATTCTTAGGCAGGAGTTAAGTGGTATCTCATTGTGGTTTTTTTTTTTTTTTTTAAGAATTATTTATTTTATTTTATTTGTTATTATTTCTATTTTTAAAAAATTTGACCAGAGAGAGACAGAGAGAGAGAAAGGGAAGTGAGAAAGTAAGTCATCAGGTCCAGTGGGAGTCCAGCAACTTAACCACTTCATCACCTGCAGCCCCTCGCATTGTGGTTTTAATCTGTATCTCCCTTATGATAAGGGATGGTAAGCAGTTTTACCATATGCTTTTTAGCTTTCATTTGTCTTCCTTAGAAAGTTTTTTGTTCAGCTCATTTTTCCATCTTTTAATTGGGTTGATCATTTTTTGGGGGGAAGGGGAAACTGGGTAAGTTCCCTGTGTATTCTGGTTATCAGCCCCTTATCTGAGGCATAGTTTGCAAAAATATTCTCCCATTCCAAAAGTTGTGGATTCATACTAATTATTGTGTCTTCTGTTGTGCAGAAACTTCTTTTTATTTTTTGGAGAGAGATTTTGCCAGAGAGACAGAGACAGAGAGACAGAAAGCAAGAAATCATCCCCAGGGGTGAGTCCATGCCACAATCCTTTCTCCTCCATTCTTCTTTTGGGATCTTGGGCACACATGCACACGCACCCAGTGTGAGCTTTAAGTTGCCGGGTCTGTGACTTGAACTGCAGTGGAGTACACGGAAATCCAACAACATAATCACTATGTCATCTGCTGGTCCCAACTGTGCAGAAACTTCTTAATCTGATGTACTCCCACTTGTCTATTTTGGGGGCTATTCTTTGTACTCTAGGAATCTTATTTAAGAAGTCTTTGCCTACCCCAATGTCTCCCAGAATTTCCCCAGTGTTTTCCACCAGTAGTTTTATGGTTTGAAGTCTTAGGTTTAGATCTTTGATCCATTTTGAGTTGATTTTGTTAATAGTGAGAGATAGGGGTCTGGTTTCATCTTTCTGCAGGTGAATACTCGAGGACAGACACATTTTACGGTCCCTGATTTACTCATGTGAAGACTGAGGCAGACACAGAATGATCTATCTCCTCACTACTCTTGAGTATCTATAGTCTTCATAGTTGTCATTGAATTTGCCCTTAGTTTTTCAAGGATGAATTTTAACTTTCCAATAAGAAACAGCTAAGGGCTACCTATAAAATATGATTCTGATTTTTGTTCTTCCTTAATTATTCTGGTCTGGGAGCCTATTATGGTATAAATTGTGTGTCCCCTCCAAAAAGATATGTTGAAGTCCTCCTATCCCCTGTTACCTGTAAATGTGACCTCACTTGGAAATAGGGTCTTTGCAGATACAACCTGGTTCAAGACAAGATCACTGAGATGGGCCCTAATCCACCATAGCTGGTGTCCTTTTAAGAAGAGGAAACTTGAACACAGAGATATGCACAGAGGCACACGATGTGGGAACAGATAGGGTGAAGGTGGACATTTGACAGCAGAGATGGAGACTGAAGCCATGCTGCCAGGGCCTAACTGAGGTTGAGCCCAGGGTTGGAAGAGGCAAACAAGAATCCTTCCTAAGGAATTTTGGAGGGACATGGCCTTGTTAACACCTCAATTTCAGGCTTCCAACCTCTAATACTGGGAGATAACAAGTTTCTGTTGTTTTAAGACATCCAGTTTGTGGTAGTGTTATGGCAACCCTAAAAAAAAAAATCGATAAAACACTTGTTAGCTATTTAAAAGAAAAAATAAAGTTCTGTCTTGGAACTGAGTTTGAGACACGACACATGGGTAGACAACATATTAGAGCCTTCCAAAAGCATCACTGGCCTCTAGAAATTATTCTCACTAATGGCATCTTTTGAGCACTGTGAAGCACTGCCTTGATATAATTGGAAAGGTATCAGAAGCTCTGGGGCCCCGCAACTTTGTCTCTCTATTTTCTACCAGGTCAGATTCATCCCTTTGAGTTAAACATGTCCCTGTCTTAACTCCCTTTCAAAATGGAAAATATTCCTGAGAAGTCCAACACATTTAAGAAGTAATATCTTGTTCTTTGAAATTGCCTCTGAGAAAGAAAAAGGGGTCCAGGAACTTGAGAGGGGACCTAGATGTCAAACAACTGGCGTGGTTGTCTTATCTACACTAGTCCGGAATATTTTAGTACAAACTTTAGCTATGCTTCAATAGTCTAATTATTATAGAAGTCCAAGGCATTTCAAAGCATACAGTAGTTTTAGGTTATCGTGATGGTACTAGCATTACCTTCTTGGTATGCTCCTTTCCTGTATGTGCATGTGAAGAATAATTCTCTCCTTCCCAGTCCCAAAAGAGATCCAAAAGAAATAATTCCTCATTGCTGATGAGATTGTGTTTAGAGTTTAGAAACAGAGCCCTAAAGTTCTCAGAGGTGGAGGAGTGCAGACGTTTGCTTAGAGTTGGCTTAGGATTGTATTTCTTGAGGTTCTTTCAAGGGTCAAGATACATTTGTATAAAGATAAAAGCAACCAAGTTGGCAGACATGAGAAGATGCTTCTCCAAGAAACTTTAAGGCTGTTGACCCTAAAAAACTGCTCTTTCATCCTTTCACAAGGGGAATTTCTGACAGCAGTATTTAGATAAAATATTTCCAAATATTTACTGAGCCCAGGTTTTACTCATAACCAGGAAGCACAACTAGAATATCACTCAAATTAAATCTTAGGGATTAAACCTATGTAGTTAAATTCAGATCTCAATGATTGACTCGCTCCATGGCAGAGAGAGAGACAGGGCAAAAGAGGGAAACAGAACAAACTATGAAATTATACGTCTTTTTGGAATTGAGATGCTTCGTCTTAAACATCTCATGACTAGGCCAATAATTTCTATGGAGTTACATTATCTATACACACCAGTCACTTTTCAGGACCATAGCAGAGAAAAAAAAAAGGTATGTTTCAGTTTTTAAAGAAAAATCAAGAAATAGTACAGCATTAAGAAAGAGAAAAATTAAATCTAAGAAAAAAATTCAGCATGAAATTAAAGGAAAACCTGACTATGATCCCATTTCCCCATCTGAGCCCAGAAGATAAAAACTGTAATAAATTCATTCATCTACACCCACTTTAAATATCGGAGCAGATCAGCAGTTTCACTGATGTACAGCCAGACTTTGAAGTCTATCTGAGCTCTCTGGAATTCGACCAGCCACTTTCCAGACCATGTAATGTATTGCAGATCTTTCCACATTATGCATTCCAGATGGCCACAGTAATTCTTTGTACATTTTCTCCTTTCTTATTTGGGTTACTGGGGTAATGTGGGAATAAAGAATGCACACTACGAAGTGAAAATTGACATACAGTTACTACCCAGTGCTGCTCAGATGACAATGATGGATATTAAAGAAGCTGAAAGAGTTAAAAATGTATATATTGAATGGAAGGGGGTGGGGGAAACAACAGAGGGCCATTTCCTAATCAGTTATATTTGCTTCTTGCTAAGCAAAGGGGCTCTGGCTGTGTCAGAAGGACTAGGACTGCTTCATAACTGTTTTGGGGGGAACTACAGGGATTACCAACCCTCCTGCCTCCCTCAACTCCTTCAGCCAAAAGGTCCTCACCTTGACCCTGAAGTATGGTGACTCTGTGATTTATCTACAAAACCAGAATAATTCTGAGAGGGAAAGGGGTGCAATTAATAATTATACCTGCTAGGACCAGACAGTGGCACGGCAGTAATGCAACTGCAACTACATGAGAAAGGTTCTCTCTTTGTATCCCAGGACCTCCCTGAACACAAGGCTCATGTGTACCCACGATCTAATCCAATTGGAACTAGAGGTGGATGCAGCATAAAGACCCTGTTGGGGGGATGTAACTCTCTTTTTCTCTCTGAAGAAATAAATAAGTAAAATTAAAAAAAAAAAAAAAGTAACACCTGGGTCATGGGCCTTAACTCCACTTACAGAATCAGGACATACGTTCACCCAACCTTGAAGAGTAACTCTCTAAGAGAATGCTGAGTTCTTTAAATACTAGTTTTATTTAATTCAGTACTTGCTCAGTGTGAAGAGTCTGCCAAGTAGCTGTTGACCCTTGTGTTTGTGGTGACTGGGCTCTCCAGGTCCCTACACAAAGTCAACACATGCAGTTAACAGGCAAATAGCGTTTGGTCACCAGACGAGCTGCTGTTGCTTCCTCAGCACTCCCCCTCGCTTGGTCCAGCTTGCCTGAGCTGATTTATGTGGCATCCTATGGCTGTGACTGAGTGTGCCTTTGGTTTGCTCATTGTTTCTATTCAGACTGTGAGAGGGATCTGTGAATGAAGTAAAATAATGGCATGGAACCCTTTCCAGACAGGAAGATGGTCTTTTTCATAAATAATTTTTAGTGCTGCCTTGAACTATCTCTACTGCAAATGCTATGTGTGTTTTCACTGCTATTGTTTTTCTACACAAAGTTCTCCTTTGGAGCCTTTCTATAGAGATCAGTCTCAAAATTTACATCGAGGTCATCTGTAAACCTTGCCAAAATGTAGGTGCCACAACTCTGATCCTAGAGATTCTCATAGCATAGGTTTCATGAACATCTGGAAGAATGTTCCAGTTGGAAGGATCTACAGGAGGCAAGGCTTCTGGAGAGATCAAGCCCCCCTAAAATTGTATCTCTCATATTCTCATAAAATCCTCCATCATGTCCATGAAAACAATTCTGGAAACGTAAGCAGCTTTCCGATGTCAGATTTTGGATTCTCTCTCCAAAATCTTCTGAAAGTAATGCCTCTCATCTGGTACAGGAAGATGGATTTTATTTTCTGAGACACTAAATGAACTATGGCAAGCACGTTGCTGCTTTTCCAAGCCGATTCCACTTCTGGCCCCGATGGTAAGGCAA
>NW_006159436.1:1678657-1695656 GCF_000334495.1 Tupaia belangeri chinensis | reverse complement strand
ACAAGAGCGTTTTTCTGTGCGATGAGACAGGAAGCTGACGAGAGTGTCTTCTCCCTGGGGAGCTGTGACTTGCGTTTCACAGACGCAAAAGGCTCCCTGATTTGGAGACAGCAAGTGGAATTCTGGACATGGCGCCAAGCCCCTGAATATTCTAGGGTTGCACAACAGAAAAAACATGTGTATTTGTGTCTGTGTTTTCTTACTTAAAGACATGGACAGACGAATCTCACAGAAAAATTTTGTTTTTCTGGAACCCTCAGGAAAATTAGACCTTGGTCTGTTTGCACAAAGACTGCTGTGTGATTCAGATGTACACCCAAGTGCAGGAATAGTCATTACCACGGAAAACCAGGCTCTTAGGAATATCTTCTTTTTTTCTATCACGATATTATGTGTTTATTTTTAAACACTTGGTAAAAACAACAGAAAAAAAAAAAAAAAGAAAAAGAAAATCGAACTGCCCAAACCAGGCCTGTCAAAGATAACAAATGTTAATATTTTGATAATGACTTTGCAAGTTTTATATTTTCTCAATACATGTGTTCTAAGATGGGAATCATGATTACTATGCTGTCTGATAATCAGGCTTTCTCTTGGTATATTTTGGGAATTGCTCTATATCATTAAATAAAATTTGAGCACAAGGATTTCAGTTTTTCAACTGTGCAAGAAGACTAAATTGAGAAAAAAAATTCCCATCTACTGTCTGATATTTAGTTTGTGCTTTTTTATTTTTAAAGATTTATACATTGCCACTACAATGAGCTACCCTTAAATAGAAATTTCTATTTAACTTACCTCTTTAATGTGTCAAAGATCTTTGTGTACATTGCCGATTTGCCATACGGTGTTTTAACTCCACCAGTGGCCGTAATTGAGGCAGGTGCTTGGAGTGGACAGTTTGTAATCTGTAGGTGGAAGACCTGAACTTCACCAAATTTTCCTGCAAGGGTGAGAACTCACTCATCTGTGCTAACCTTTCTGACTGTGGTTGCTTCTTGAGAGTCACTGTAACGGCAAAGACTGTGAGTTTAGGATTCAAAGAGCGGGGCTGGTAGTCAGTGGGATATTTCTTGGTCTCTCCATAGTTGCTGCCATCACTACCAGCATTCTCTTCTGGGGAGTGGACGAGACAGCAGGGATCTCATTCAAACTAGATCCTGGACAGAAGAACGTTTTCCTTTTGTGGTCTGAACCGTCTATATCTTTAAATGATTTCTTGTCAGTTCTGTCAGCAGCTATTCTCTTATCCCCAACCCCAGCTACATAACCTGCCCCTTCAGCCCAACTCACCTGTTATGGGGCTTTTTTTTTTTTAACCACCTGTTTTCTCCCACCACAGTCTTTTCTCTGCCAAGATCTCTCTTCTCCATGTGCTACACCCCTTCCTATATTCCTCCATTGTGAACTTCTGCTTGCTCTTTGGTTCTTGGCATAAACAAGGTCAAAGCCAAGTAAATGCTGACCACTCAGGCCTTGAACAGCAGAGACCTCTCCACCCTCCGCCCCCAGCAATTTGGAGCTATCCAAGTACTTTGAATTTTTTCCAAACTAATGAGTAAAATTGAAAACAACTTTTATTAAAAGTTGTAAGCATTGTTATCTGGCAGGAGGTAGAGACTTAAATACTTTCTTTTTTCAATTGCCAGAGGGAGTGTGGACTTGCCAGAAAGAGAGAGAGTACACACCAAGCCATCCCCTTTTCCATGGGGCGCAGGCGCACCACAATCCCTTCTCCTTCATTTCTTCATCCTGTTGGAATTTTGAGCAAATACACATGCATGCATACACACACACACACACACACACACACACACACACACAACTGGCATGCTTCCTTCTCAAGCTGCTAGAACAAGGATTCAAACTGCGGTCAGCCATGCAGGATACAACTCCCTATCCACAACTTATAATCACTGAGCTACAGGGCCAGCCCAAGACTTAACTTCTTCTTGAGAGTCCAGGAAAAAACCACCCCAAGGAGACACTTGGGAGATGTGTACAGAATTGGGTCTGTGTATTCTAAGAATATTGCTTTGTGGGTGAGAAGAATAAAGACATTTTAATGAAGGAGTGAGGGGGCTGGCCCCATGGCTTAATAGTTAAGGGAGTCAGGTCTCACATGACTAATCACACAGTTCAACTCCAAACTCCATGTCTTAAAAAGCACATGGGGTGTGTGTATAAATGCCCAAAATTCCTACGAGATGGAGAAATGGAGAAGGGATTGTAGTGTCCCCATGACTGATCATGGGGCAGGAGGAGGGGGGACTTTCTCCCTCTCTCAGTCACTCTGTCTTTCTGACAAGTGTATGTGCCCTCTTGCAAATGAAAAAAAAAAATTGTTTTTTCATTAAAAAAATGAAGGAGGCAGGAAAGCATGTCTGTAGACTTCTTTTATGTCAGGTTATTCTTTGGAAGAGTCACCGGACTGCCAAGACGTCTGTGTCCCACCACCTTGACTTTGGAGCTGATTTACAGCCTCTATGGATGGAGAAGAGGGACCAGAAACTGAGGAATTCTTTCATGGGCGATTTTGTGAGACTCTGCAGACAATCAGAGTTCTCTGGAATCCAAAGGAACAATAGTCAGCAACTCTATGAAACCCCACAGAGTCACAGCTTTTGTTCTCCATGATATATTCCGGCCGGCTAATTGTAGGTAAGCGATGAAACAATTGCCTTTTAATACTTATTTGATGTCTAGTGATGTTACTGAATTTTCCTGGTAGTTCCATAGATGTTTTAGCTAATTTTCTTGGGTTTCTATAATCATACCACCTGGAATGAATACTCTTCCTTCTCTTGTCTTGCGGTTGTACTTTCCACTTCTACTTAAGTCTGTTTTATGCCTTTTCACAACGAAAGAGCCCACAGTACAGCCTAATTTGGTGGAATTATTAAAAATGCTGTTCTGAGCAGCTGTATAGTGGGTTTCAGAGCAAAGAGGTGGGCGTTAGAGACAGCGTGCACAGCTAAGAAAGCAACACAGCATTTTAGGAGTGAAACAATGATGTCCCAAAGTACATTCGATTTCAGATACAAATCTGAAAACAACAAAAAACATACACATATACATATCCATCCGTGCATACACATGTGTAGATTTCAGATGCCATATTGAGTGGTTTTGGTGACGTGTTAAGTCAACAAAAATAACTCTCAGGCTCTCAGCCTAAAACTTGGTGGTCTAATTAATTGTGAACAGGACATTATTTTTAATAGACAATGAAATCACATATTTATCTGTAAAAAGGTTAAGGGAAATATTTTAATTAAGATACCCAGTATATAAACACATGCAATACTGAGGATTTGAGAGAAATTCACTATTACTTCGAATTTTACTATTCCTTTGTGGTCTGAAATGTAACCTAGCATACCCTGCACTCTGTTAATTAGCAGTGTACAATGGTTTTCCAGCCCCCAGAGCCACTTTACAGGCGTATGATCTCATTTGGGTCTCACAACAACTCTGTGATGTGGAACAATAGGAAATAAACCCTGGGTCTTTAGACCCTGCCCAACTGTCCAATGCTTTTCCCTGATGAAGCCTTGAGAGCTCACATACAAGCCCCCAGCTGGTGGTGACTTAGAGCCCCACCAACTGCAGCTCCTCTTGGCATTCTCTGCACACAACGGTGTGTTGCCCCATGTTGGTGTACCTGGGCCCCTCTGGCCATGTGTTCTTTCCCACCTTGTCCAGCTGCTGAGTCCTTGTGCCCTCCAGAAGGGCCTTGGGCCAGCTCTGGCTCAGCAGTAGTGCACTGCTCAAGCAAAGCTGGATCCATATGGAAGCCTAGAATTCCTTTCCCTGTAAGATCTACACATGCTGCAGCCTACACCCATGATCCTGGCTGGGAATGCTAGGGGTGATCACAGCATGGGACTCTGCTGAGGAGGCCTGTCTCTCTCTCTCTCATGAAAGAAAAAAGACAGAAAGGAAGGGCCTTCACTTTATTCCTGAAGACAAGGGACAATGGTGGGGGATGGTAAGCACAGGCAGCAGGTCCTGGGGAGGGAGGGGCTCAGCAGTCACCACCCTCAGCAGGCTGGTGGGGTCGACCCACAGCCTGCTGAGGGTGGCACAAGCTCAGGCCTGTAGTGGCCTCTGTCTCTTATGGAAGCGTCCATGACATCTTCATAATGCAGCCCTACAGCACCCTAAGCTGAGGCCCCTGTCTAGACCTCTGTTCCTTGGTCAGCTCCCACCACTGAAGAGAACAATGCTGGACATTGACCCCATGATATTGTCCCCCAACCCAGAGTCCCATCGGCTTATGTGTGTACGTGACACCTACTTTTTCCTGGAGGAAGAAGGGAAAGAACGTGAGTTTTATTTGTTTGTTTGTTTACGAAGGGGAATAAAGCAGCAGAGCAGAGCAAATCAGGAGCCAAGTTCTACTTGGTGACAGCTCTTGTTTCCATATCACTTCCACCAAGAAGCCTGCCCCTCAGGCCCCTTCCCTGGGCCCTGGGTACCCGCCACCTGTGAGCTCTTACAGACTCTGCCCTTAGCCAGGTCTGAGTATATGTCATAAAAGGCACTCACTTGGTGACAAATAACAGAAGCCCAATTCAACACAACATAAACGAAATGAAATGGAAGGAGATGGTGGTGGTGGTGTGGGGGGGTTTACTGCATTAATTACTAAACTGCAGGAAGGGCTTGAGCAGAATTGAACCTGGAGTGGACTCGGCCAGGACCAATGCCATGGGGTCTGTGTCTACCTCACCCTTGCTCCTCCCAGGGGTTGGCATTTTTCTTTCCTGCCATAGCTGGCTTCTATGGCCTAGATGGTGAACAGAAGAACAGTCTTCACTACAGCTTTGGTTTGAACAATCCTGGAGAAGGCTCTGGTCTTCCTCGCTGGGATAACAGGTTGACTCCCAGACCAATCGTTGGTTGAGAGATGACATAAGTTGATCCCCAGGGCTGTGGGGCTTGAGCTATTCTTGGAGTTGTATAGGCGGCACTAACACACCTAATGGAGAAATCTCGTGACTGAGTAAGGCTTCTGGAAGGCACTGATCCTCTGAGCTGTAATTGACTATTGTGACTTCACTGTCCGCTCACTTGGCCACAGCTCCTTAAAGATGAGGACATCACTGTACATGTCTGCCTTAGCACAGGGCCTGGAATTCAGCAGGTATTTGCTATATATTTTCTAAAGGAATGACTGAATGATGGAACCCATGTGTGGCAGCAGGAGTCTGATTAAACCAGGTGCCCAAACAGGCAGCCCTTGCTCAGGCATGACTGTAACACGGTCTCAGAGAGGCCTTCATGTAAAATGGAATTTAGAACCATGAGCTTCACACATCTGGGTAGTTTTTTTCTTTTTTACTTTCCAAATTGTGGGCCACATGGCAGAGTGAACCTGGAGCTCATGGACAGATGTCACTGTAAGCAGGGAAGCTTCAAGGCAGCATTGGACCCTGAAGGTTCCAGCTCACTCCTCTATTGGCTATTCTAACTCCTGTCAATTTACCTCACCACTCTTCAGTGACCCTGGGAAGACAGATGCTCTGAATTTTTTGGAAGCCTCCATCTCTACCAGCTGGTATCAAAGATCTCACATGATGACTGAGTTAACTAGGAGAATCATTTTCCTTCATAACCTTCCTCTGTGGCAACATCACTGTCAGAAAATGCTTAAGCACTTTGTTTTCACCCTGTTTGCAAATAAATAATTAGGTCGACATGACTTTCTCCTGGCAGGTTGTTTACACTGCACTTTGCCCATGAGGAATGTTTTGAATCCCAGCAAATTAGGCCCTCTCCAAACGTGTTGTTTAAAATAATAAAGAACTCTCCAGAACATTTAAGCAGGACTGGAGGCTTTCCACGCCAACACCTGTGAGTCGCCAGCTGTTGCCATGGAACTTGGCCATGGAACTTCAGTGTGCTTTTCCTAACACTGGCTTGGCAGATGGCATTACATTAAGCAAGACAGTTAAAGTCCTAAAGAGAACCAGTTCTTGCCCATATGACTTACTGGATGGCGAATAAAGTCATCGTAGCATCTAGTAGAAAGAGGCGTTAGCATTGAACCAACATATAATCAAATCCCTTAATATATGAGCTGACTGTTCACAGGTTACTAAGACTTCACAATTCACAGACACTGTTTTGGAGTTCTATGGAAGAATTGCCCTTAAAAAGAAAGAAAAAAAAATTGAATGACTCTCACCTGGTGGCTGAGTAGAGTGGCATGGCTTTGCAGGAGAGCTGTTTACCTTAAAAGGAAATGAGAGGGAACCAGCAGTTAGCGTAATGGCTATGTCGCTGGGCTCCCACGTAGTCGACCGTGGTTCGTGTCCCGGACCCGGTGGCTTAAAACTCACGCCGGGCGCGTGTGTGTGCGTGCCCAAGATCCCGAGAGGAGAATGAAGGAGAAGGGATTGCGGCGTGACCATCCCCCCTGGGGGGTGATTTCTCGCTTTCTGTCTCTATGTCTCTCTCTGTCTGTCTGGCGAGCGCACACGCCCTACAGTGAAAATCTCTCCAAAAAAAAAATAAATAAATAAAAAAGGAAATGAGACTATTTTAGATGTCTTGCTGACACTTAGAAGGCTTTATGAGGATATGAATCATGGTGAAAATAGAACAATCACAGTTCTGTGCTTGATATTTCACCAAATACTGAGATTCTTATACCCAAGACCTCCATGTTAACGGATCATTTAAACATTGGTTGATGAGAAGGAGGACTGAATACTTAAGCTAATTCTGTGCTCTGTTTAAAAACTCTCTAAGAAACTATTTTTTGGTTTATTTTATAAAGTTTATTTATTATCTTAATGAGAGAAAAAAAAAGAGAGAGAGGAAGAGACAGGCACTCATGACAAGGTCTTGTAATCCTCTCCCCTAGACTTCCAGCCATCCAGGGTCACACCATGGAATATATGCGCACATGCTCCATGTCTTTTAGGTCAGCCCAGGATCTCAACCCAACTGGCCATGTAGCTACAGCACTGCAGACTACTACCTTACCACTACTGCTGGCCAAAACTATTGTTTTCTTTTCCAAAGTAGGAGACAGACCCATTTACAATCTCTGATATAATAAACTTAAGACTTTAGAATAGTAAAATAGTGCTAAATTCTGCCTTAGTTTCTATGTTAAATGCAATTCCAAGAAAAATCCTAGGAGTTTATTTTCTTTTTCTTTTTTTATCTTTCTTTTTATTTGTTTGTTTGTTTTATATAGGCCATGCACACTCACCAGAGAGAGGTGGAGAGAGAGGTAGCGAGGGAAAGGAGAAATTACCTTCCAAGGAGTATGGCCATACCACAATATCTTCTCTTCTGTTCTCACAGGATTTTGGTCATACACTCACATGCACCGAATGTTTTTTCAAGTCACCAGGTCTGGGATTCAAACCGTCATTTGGTCGTGTAAAATCCAGCCACTTTTACCTATACAACACTTGCTGGCCTAGGATTTCTTTTTTTTTTTTTTTTCTTAACTTAAATTGATGGTAAGGGACCAGCAGATGGCGTGGTGGTTAAGGCGCTGGACATTCCCACATGGCTGACCACGGTTCAAGTCACGGACCTGATGGCTTACTTTCTCACTTTCTCTCTCTGTGTGTGTCTCTCCAGTCAAATTAAAATAAAATAAATGGATAAAAAATTTAATAAAATAATCCTTTAAAAAATTGATGGTAAGGTTAATCTGAGAGAATAAGCTTTAAAACCAGTTAAGACCATTTTTTTCTATGAAACCTTAATTTTACTTATTTTTAAATATTTTATTCTCATTTAATTTCATTTATACATTCAATCACTGTACATCATTTAGCTTGTGAAGTTAATTTTCCAACATGAATACATTTCACACCAGTCCAGTTGGGGAATACTATACACGTTATCATCAACAGACAATCTATTTCTGTGCCCCATAAATTAGTCTTGTCTCTCTGTTTTTCTCCTTAATGTCTTTCCTCACACTCTCCTCCTTCTTCCACCCTCTTCCCATACTGTATCCAGTATCTATAACCATTTTCCATATGTATATGTCCTCTTATCTTTCAGTTTCAGTCATAGAGTGTGAACGACCAGTATATATTAAGTGGAGACATATAATGGCTCTCCTTCATAGCCTGGCTTACTTCACTCAGCAGTAAATCTTCCATATTTATTCATTTTTTATCAATAGCCAGAGTCTTGTTTTTTTTTATGGATGAGTAGTATTCCATAGAGTATATGTGCCACACTTTTTAAATCCATTCTTTTGTTCACAGACATTTGAGTTGGTTCCATGTCTTAGCAATTGGGAATAATGCCGCAATAAACTTTTCCGACTAAGCATTCTCCTGTCCTTTGGGTAGATATCCAGAAGTCAGATTGCTGGATCACATGGTAGTTCTATTTGTAGATTTTTGAGAAATCTCCATATTGTTCTCCATAGTGGCTGGATCAATTTACATTCCTATCAGCAGTATAGGAGAGTTCCCCTTTCACCACATCCCTGCCAGCACTTATTATTTATTCTTTTATTAATCTTAGTCATTCTGACTGGGGTTAAGTAGTTTTGATCTACATCTCCCTTATGATGAAGGATGTTGAGCATTTTTTAATATGCCTTTTGGCTGTTCAGATGTCTTCTTTACAGAGTTGTTTTTTCACCTCATTTTCCCATATTTTAATTGGGTTGATGATTTTTTTTTCAGGTAAGTCACTTGATATCCCTGTGTGTTCTGGTTATCAGTCCCTTATCTGAAGCATAGTAGTTTACAAAAATGTTCTCCTATTCAAAGATTGCCATTTCTCACTAATTACTGTGTCTTTTGCTGTGCAGAAACCTCTTAATCTGATGTAATTCCACTTGTCTATTCCTGGGATTATTACCTGTGCTTTAGGGCTCTTAATTTGAAAGTCTTTGCCTGTCCCAATGTCTCCCAGAGTTTCCCCAGTGTTTTCCGCCAGTAGTTTTATAGTTTGAGGTGATAGGTTTAGATCTTTGATCCATTGATTTTTGTCAATGGTGAGAGGTAGGGGTTCCGATTCATCTTTCTGCAGATGGATACCCAGTTTTTCCAGCACCAGTTTTTCTAAAGAGGTTTTTCTTTTTCTGCTGGATTGACTGGTACCCTTTGTCAAAGATCAGTTGGCTGTATGTTTTGGGACTCATTTCTGGGGTCTGTATTCTGCTCTATTGGTCCACATGTCTGTTGTTGTTGTTTTACCAATACCATGCTGTTTTGATTATCACAGCTTTGTAAAATATTTTGGGGTCAGGGAGTGAGCTGCCTCCTACTCCACTTTTCTTGCACAGGATGGTTTTGGCAATATAGGGTCTTTTTATGATTCCAGAGAAATTCTATGATTGTCTTTTTATATCTGTGGAGAATGTCTCTAGTACTTTGATTGCGATTGCATTAAATGTGCAAATTAATTTGGGTAGAATTGCCATTTTGATTATATTAACTCTTCAGAACTAGGAATGTGGGATATCCTTTCACTTAGTTAAGACAATTTTAGGAAAGAAGATAATAAGGGAATGTTGGAATGATCAACTATCAACAAATGTTATAAAGTTATACTATTTTTAAAAGCATAGCAGAGACCAGCAGATGGTGTAATGATTATGTTGCTGGACTCCAATGTAGTCAGCCACGGTTCAAGTCCCAGAACCAGTTGCTTAAAACTCATGCTTAAAACTCCATTTCTCTCTGTGTCTTTGGCAAGCACACACACCTTATAGCAAAAATCTCTCTCAAAAATAGCATAGCACAAGACCATTTCTTTTTTAAGAGAGATTTTTGCTGTAGGATGAGTCTGCTCACCAGAGAGACAGAGAGAGGCAGAAAGATAGAAAGCAAGAAATTGCCCCTCAGGAGAGATGACCACACTGTGATCCCTTCTCGTCCATAATCCCTTCTTGTCCATTCTCCTCTTGGGATTTTGGGTATACACACAAGTGCCTGACATGAGTGTTAAACCACTGAGTCCAGGACTCAAACCATAGTTGACTACGTGGGAGTCCAGCGACATAACTATTACACCATCTGTTGGTCCCAGCACAAGACCATTTCTATAAAGGAAAAGTACTCAGAAGGTATCTCTGTGAGCTACAGGACTTTAATATATGACTAAGATGGCATTTCAGATCAATGAAAAAAATGACAGTTTATTCAATTAATGGTATTGTGACAACTGGTTACACATTTAGAAGAAAGTCAAAACTACTTAAACAAAAGTGAATTGTAGGTAAATTAAAGATTTGTACATTCAAAATAAAATAAAGCAAAAGAAGAAAAATAAGGAAGTATATACAGAACTTTCTGTAACAATCTTGATGGGGGTTTTCAATTTGTACATGTATGTGTATACACAGATGCCTTGTGTGGAGTTCATTTTAGTCTCTATGTTATTCTAAGAGCGCTCTAAAACTGAATAGAAATATGCCACTCCCCATTTGAAATTCTGCAATGGATCCAAACCATTTGCCTTAATAGGATAACATATTGAGCCTTGCACAGTCTCTGCAACCTTGGGTCTTGCCATTTTCCACAGACCCTCCATGCACCAACTATGCCAAATTCTCAGTTTTTGAATAAGCAATCACCTTCTTGACCTCTGTACATGCAATTCCCTTGACTTTGTACATGCAATTCCCTCTGAAATGACTTTCTTTTGGGTCTTCAACTGAACAACTCCTATTCATCTTTCAAGACTAGACCAACATCACCTCCTGTGAGAATCCTTTGCTTATCTTCTCAGGCAAGGCTGGATTCCCCTCCATGGTGTTGCAGCATCAGCACTACCTCCACTCAGCACTTAACCAACTAAGCTCTAATTGCTAACTCTTTTTTTTTTTTTTTGAGAGATTTTCACTGTAGGGCGCGTGCGCTCGCCAGACAGACAGAGAGAGACATAGAGACAGAAAGCGAGAAATCACCCCCCAGGGGGTATGGCCACACCGCAATCCCTTCTCCTCCATTCTCCTCTCGGGATCTTGGGCACGCACGCACACGCACCCTGCGTGAGTTCTAATCCACTGGGTCTGGGACGTGAACTGTGGTCGACTATGTGGGAGTCCAGCGACATAGCCATTACACTAACTGCTGGTTCCCTCTAATTGCTAACTCTTGAAAGGAGTATCTTGAGGGACCAGCAGGTGTTGTAATGTTTACATTGCTAAACTCCTACGTAGTCAACAGCAGTTTAAGTCCCAGGTTCAGTGGCTTAAAATTCACACCAGGTGCATGTGCTTACATGCCCAAAATCACAAGAGGAGAATGAAGGAGAAGGGATTACAGCATGGCTATTCCCCTGAGGGGTGATTTCTCACCTTCTGACTCTGTCTCTCTCTATCTCTCCAGCAAGTGCATGCACCCTATAGCAAATATCTCTCTCCAAAAAAAGTAGTATCTTGATATATATAAAATTTACCTGTTAGGCAACAAATAAAATGGAATAGAACAGCACAAACTACTCAGTAAAAGTCTTTCTCTTCCCATCTCAAACATCCCTCCAGTCCCACTTTTCAGGGTTAACCTCTGTAACACCTCTCATGTCTCTTCAAAGAGATTATCTGTAGGTGCAGTTATGGATCTAAGTATCTGGCCATCCTTTCCTCACACAAATGGGAACATAGAGTATTTGTTTGCCAGCATCTTGATCTTTATATATATTTTAAATGTTTGTTTTTGTTTCGTTGTTGTCACAGGGCACATGCATTCATCAAAGAGAGACAGTGAGAGGGAAAGTGAAAAATCACCCCTCAGCAGGGATGGCCATGCCACAGACTCTTCTCCTCCCTTCTCTTCCTGAGATTTTGGGCATGCACGCACATGTGCCTGAAGTGATTTTCAAGCTGCCAGGTCTGGGCCTCAAACTACAATTGTCCATATAGGAGTCCAGTGCCTCAACCATGATGCAAACTGCTAGCTCCAAACGTCTCATTCTTTATATAATTATCCATTTTTACTTGTCTCCCTGAGCTGTCACATAGACATTGAAATGAAAGGCAGCCCTCAGAGTTATTCAGTACACATCCTGGACACAACAGTACAGCTGTCTCCTTTGGTAAATGGGGAGTCCCTTAACCACAAAGACTGTGCCTATTACTATTTCTGTTTTTTCTTAATTGTCGGGGGTATGTGTGTTTGTCAGTATCCTCCCCCCCCAATGGAGCATGGTCACACCACAACCCCCTCTTGTCCATTTTGCCATCCTGTTAGGACTTGGGGCACACATGCAAGTGTGCCTGGTATGTCTTTCAAGCCACCAGGGCCAGGATTGGAACAGTGTCAACCATGTGGGACTCAGCTCCCTTAACCACTAGGCTATGGGACCAGCTTTATCTTTTATTTCTATTGCATTTTACCTCTGCACCACCATCCAGTTCTGCAGATCTTATATTTAAAGCGTCAATGGGGCTAGCAGTTGGTGTGAAGGTTAAGATGCTGGATTCCACATGGCTTTCATAGTTTGACTGCCAGACTGGGCAGCTTGAGAATTACACCAGGTATGTGTGCATACATGCCCAAAATCCCAAGAGAAGAGTGGAGAAGGGAGTGTGGCATGGCCATTCTCCTGGGGAGTGATTTCTCATGTTCTTTCTCTCTCTCTGGTGAGCACATGTACCCTATAGCAATAATGATAATAATAATAATAAACCCAGAAGCACATATATTAGCATATTAATGACTGGTTCAAAGGTATTTTGATAAGTGCATTTTGATACTGATTGCTATGGTAATTTTACATATTTTGCTGAATTTATTTTAAAACTTCCCTCTGAAAAGTTACTCTTAGGCTTCACTGGACTGTTAAAGGGGTCCATGGCACAGAAAGGTACAGTCCCCAGCCTTAGGGTGACTCGTTCCCTTGAAGAGACATCATGGAGCAATATCATAACGTCTGTCTATATATTTCTATGTCCTTGCTACTTACTGTTGCTATTGGTATATGTTGTGCAATTGGAAAAGTCATGACATTTTTTCTATGCAAAAATGTATCATAACTTTTTCAACACCCCAATAGAATTTACTGAATGACTTAGAAATAGCTGAAATTCTTTAAATATTGCATCTTAGATTTCCTGGGCTACTGACATTCATTATCACATAAAATCTTCATCTCCATATTAACACAGCTCTGATTATCCTAGGTAAGTAAACATTTTTTCAAGCCATAAGTCAAAGTGGAGTCAGTATTAAAGCTAGTCCTCCTCTTCGTGATACGCTTGGATCTCTGTTAAGTAGAAAGGCTTTGGGAATCAATTACTCTGACCATTTACATCTGTGGCCAGATTCTAACGATAAGGACATTAAAACTCAGACTGGAAAAGTGTCCTGCTCCTGGTCACAGGATGCAAGTGATAGACCTGAAAATTTGTTCTGAGAGTTTAGACTTGGAGACATGCAGCCCCTGAAGCTGTGATAGTGAAGAGGAGACAGAGCAATGTCTATGTGAGGGCTAGGCATGGTGGTGAAGGTGATAGCTTGCTGAATTACAGTTCTGGAAGGCAAGGAAGCCTTCTTCACCCTACAGATTTCCAAGGCTCTCTAGAACACTCATGTGTGTTCACCAACCAGTCTAATCTGGAAGACACTTGGTGACCATGGTTCAAATCCTGGCCCTGTCAACCTGAGACACGCTGAGCATGCATGAGAGGGCCAAAGATCCATCATGCTAGAAGTCTGGAGGAAGGGGATAGTGGCATGACTAGACTCTGTGACTGGTGCTTCTCTCTCTCCCTTCTGTCTCTTTCTCTCTTTCGCTCTCTGTCTCATGTGTGCACTCATACATTACCATAAATAAAGAAAAGACATATTTAAAAAAGTAGACATTTGGGACCAGCAGATGGCATGGAGGTTAAGGCACAATCTCACATGACTGACTGCATGGTTCAAGTACTGGACCCGGCAGCTTGAAAACCACTCTGGGCACATGTGACTACTTGCCCAAAATCCTGAGAGGAGAATGGAGAAGGAATTCAGTGTGGCCATTTCCCTTGGGGGACTGATTTCTCTCCTTCTCTGTCTCTGTCTCTCTCTGGCACATACATGCACTAGCAAAAACATAAATAAATAATTTTTAGAAATAGACATTTAAGTAAAACTTTGGGAAATACTAGAAATTCCTTGGGGAACATATTGCTTTATGACCATGTAATTATGCCAGGATGCCTACTATATTATTTAGGGTACTTTGAGATCCAAGTAAAAGAAAGCCTGACTCAAATTGGTGTAAACTAAAGGGGCATTCATTGACTCCCCTAACTAGAAATCCAACTGCAGACTTAGTTTCAGGATTTGCTTTATCCAGGGACCTAAGCTCATTTCTCTCCACTTCCCTTGGCTCCACACTGCTCTGGGAGTTTGCCTCACCCCCAGTTTCTTTTCAATAGCAAAGTGGCCATTGCTGGTTCAGGCTTAATCTTTAATCCTACCAGTTTAAGGAAAAGAAATAGCTGCCATCCCAGCCTTCCCAGGAAGAGTCTTGAGAGTCACCTTGATTGTATCAGCTTAGGTGACATTCCACCTCTGAGTCAATGGCTGTGGCCCGAAGACTAGAACACAATGGTCAGCTTCAGTCTGCCATGCCCTGCTTCTGGAGCTTCTGCCCAAATGGAAATCTCATGGGTGGTTGCAGTATGAGAGTCAAGGCACTATTAGTAAGGGCCACGTGGAGACTGACTCAGGGAGGCAGCCAACAAACCCATTCATGATGTTCCCTGATGGGTAGCTTTTCCTGCTAGTGTAAGACTCAACGCAAGGAAGCCTTCTTCACCCTACAGATTTCCAAGGCTCCCTAGAACACTCATGTGTGTTTACCAACCAGTCTAATCAGCCCAACTGAAATATCTGGGGTTTTTTCTTTCCTTTCCTTTTCTTTTCTTTTCTTTTCTTTTCTTTTCTTTTCTTTTCTTTTCTTTCCTTTTCTTTTCTTTTCTGTCTTCTTTTTTTTTTTTCTATTTTCTTTCTTTTCTTCTGCCTATCCCATCTCCACTGGATACTGCCATTCTGATGAAGCATTGCCAATACTTAGACCAGGGATTGCCTTCCCACCACCTTCCATGTGTCACTACAGCCTTCTCAAAACAGCCCTTTGGTCAGTCTACTCCAAAAAGAAAGAGAATGTTCATTTGTTTTACAATCTGTCAGAGAGATCTCAAGCATAGGTCTTAATACCTTATTTTTAAAGAAATTGGTTTTTCAATTTTTTTCTGTATGAAAAGATTTGGGGAACAAATATAAGGTTATCTCACTAGGGAGAACTGACTCTTCTCCAATGTCCATGTCTTTGTTATTAAGCCCAATGGGGCTGCCTGGATCTATCTTCCTTAGGATAAGGCTCTTCAAGAACTTGAATGGGAACATATACTTATACACACATATATAATATATAACATATATATAAATATATGTATTTTACATGTACAAAATTTATACATATGCTTTCAACCTTTAGCTGAAATTCAGCATTTCTTTCAATTATGAATATATACAACCAACTACAACTGTAACCACACTGCCTGTGGTTCTTCACCAATAGAAATCTCAGATATTTTCATATGCTCTAGCATTGCTCCAGATAGTTACTCCTCAGTGCTTCAGAATTCTGGTAATTAGCCAGGCGCTCTAGTGCCCACCCTATGGGCACTAGAATTCCAGTAATTACTAAACTCACCACTAGATCTTTCTTTTTCTTTTTCTTTCTTTTTTTTAAAGCTTACTTGTTCATTTCTTCCATGAGACAGACATACAGCACACCAAAAAGGTCTCAGTGCTGTGATGTAACTCCATCCTCATCCAGCCCCAGACCATGGACACACATGTAGGGTCCGTAGGGACCCAGGACCTTTCCAGGTGGGTCAGCTTCACAGGGCATTGGTTTACCACTGTACCACCGTCAGTCCCCAGATCTTATATTTAAAGAGTCAATAACGAAGCACACATATTAATATATTAATGACAACTTTAACAGTATTGCAATGAATGCATTTTGATTTAAAAAATCGATTGCTTTGGTAACCCTATATATTTTGCTGAATTTATTTTTAAACTTTACTCTGAGAAGCTACTTGTAGACTTCACTGGACTGTCAAAGGGAGCCATGGTCCTGAAAGATACAATCCCCAGCTTTAGGGTGACTTGTTCCCTTAGGGGAGACATCACAGAAAACTATCATGTCTTTTCACCGAACAATCACGTGAGGTCTTCAGTGCTATAAATTTAGGATCTGATCATCCTCCCTCCCTGCTGCCCCATACTCCACACTCCTGCCCCCAAAAGGAAAACTGCAGACAGGGCCCCTTCCCTGGGCATCAGCCACCCATTAGTAGGCCCTCAGTGGTCAGCGGTTCCTTGTCACAGAAGCAGGTCAGTGCATCCCATGCAAGCTCTTGAGGTACTTCAACTTCACACTCTATGACCTCGAATGAGCTCCTTTGTCCTTCCCAAGTAAAGATTAAGAAAAATATTCAAAAGGTGCAAATGCCTCAGTTTCCTCAAGGTTGCAAATTGTCTGGAAAAATGCATTGTTTCAGCAGTGTGCTTATTCCCCCCATTCACACACAATTTCTTTTTAACCAAGAGTGGGAGGGTGAGAGGGAGTCATCTAAATGTGAATCTAAGTCATTGATAATCTAATTACCATTAGCTCCAATATCTCCAGGGTTTTCCATTTCTTTCCTTTTTCCTTCCTACTTGCTAATTTTCAGTTCTGTTTCTGAAACCTGCCTCACTGTTTTTCCGCCCTTCCACTGTGTTTTAGAGAATTTCAGAGGAAAAAAAAAAAATCACCACCCCAACACGTCCAAATGCTTATCACTGTCGCAGGCAGCACTTTTGTATAACAATTCAAGCTACAACGTCCTCCGTTTCGACCTCGAATGGTTTATAAAGGCAGGTCTCTCCCTGACGACGCGGGAAGAGAATAGGCGGCCAGCGTGGGTGGTCCGGGGCTGGGAGCCCAAACTCGGAGGGAACCGATGACATCATGGATTCACATGGCAAGTTTACGAAGCCGCGGTTCA
>NW_006159436.1:1673294-1678626 GCF_000334495.1 Tupaia belangeri chinensis | reverse complement strand
AGCTTTCCCCTGCCGTAGGCCAGAGTTGCCTGCATTATCTTTGCTAGAGCATTCAACGCCAGACACGGCACAAGAATACTTGGACATGATAGTTCTCAACCTGACGTTAGAAAAGATTTGAAGATTTACCAGCGTTCGCGGGGTACTTCTGAAGCACTCTACGTTAGGGGATGGGGGGTGGGGATCATCTCACCCGAATGATTTTGCAAACTGGCACACCAATCCTTTTGCCTGCCTGAATTGCTAATTCTTCTTCTTTTTTTTTTTTTCCCTCCTTCCACAAAGGATTGCTATTGGTCTTTTCTCAGACTCCTGTTAGGCAGTCTGGGCTGGCACAGAAGGGAACCAGACAACCAGACAGTCACCACTTTCTGCGTGGACCTGCAGAAATTTCAGTTGGGGGTGAGGATTTATGTGAACACAAGCTACATCAGACATATGTGGACTTTTCATGAGATTTCAAGGCTAGTGAAGAACGCCTGCCCCTCATAAGAGAATGCGCCTGAATTCCAGCCTAGCGACCCACCCAACTTTCTGCTCAAGGTGCAGTCTCCCCAAACTGAGGTGAAGGATGGTTTCACCAGGCAATACCTTGATCTTTCCCCCGAGCATGTCAGCTGCATTTATGGCATAAGTGCCCTTTCTTTTTTCTGAGTATCTGATCTGCTCCTAGCAATTACTCCTTTCCTACTACCTCGTGTTATTTTAATAACAAATGTATTTGTTATGTTTGGAGATCGACTCTGACAATAACTATGATTCTCCTCAGCCGAATAATGATCATTTCTAGCTATCACCATTTCAGAATATCCTAGCACTTAAATGCTGAGTACATTCACCCTACCTGAGTTTAATTCTTGGATCTGTCTCTGGATAGTTTTGTGACCTCAGGCAAGTTACTTAACCTTTTTGTGTCTCAGTTTCCTTGTCTGAAAAATGGGATCATAGTGATTAGTGTCTGGCCCATAATGTTCTGTGGAGAGCAGATGTGTTAATACCTGTAAGATTCCTAGGGTAACAGTACATAGTAAATGTCGAATGAATACTAGCTAATTTTTATTACTATTATGATTGCTAACATCTGTCTTTTACTTTTAGTGATTGACCTTTTCTAACATCTTGCCCAACCCTGTGGAAGGGACTCCCCACAAAGCACCTTCTCTTAGTACAAAGAGATTTGAGTGCAGAAGTCTAAAATTCTTTTCTTCTATTCCCAATGAAAATGAACACTGAGACAAAATTCAAAAAAGGGGTCAGCATCCAGAATGCCTTAAGAAGATTTATTACCATTTAAAAGGGGGTGGGGAAAGCGCCATCAACAAAGGGAGGCTTTGAGTTGCTTTTCCTGACCACAAGTATAGCACTGGAAGCAACAAGGGAGTTTGTTGTCATAATGCCGGAACCCAAAATGGCAACACACCTAGCTGAAAAGATTTTTTTTTTTTAAGGAAGAAAATTTGAAAGTTTATTTACTTCTTTCTTCCATGAGAGAGAGACACACACACAGAGAAACAGAGAGAGGTACGTCCCACAGGGTCTGCATGCCATGATCCACTCCGGTCCAACCAGCCAGGATCACAGGCACAACACATTCACAATGGGCTTAGGGAAGTCACAGAACACGAACCCAGAACCTTTCCCACGTGGCTCCAGTTGCATTACTGCTGCACCACCACTTGGCCTCTAAAGATGTTAACTGGCTTTTGTGTGTGTGATTCTAAAATTGAACAATCCTTTATAAAATAGAATGAGTTTTTCAATGAGCTGAGCATAGACAGTTGGCTTCAGAGACAGAAAAGGGCTGAGGAAAACAGAAACTGAGAAAAGTGGCTTGGTTTTTCTTCAGTTCCCTTCCCTGTAAGGGTCAAGCAGAGAGAACTTCCTTATCATACCAACTAAAATCAGCCCATTTGGAGACTGGGCAATTACCTCTCTCCTGATTTCTTGGAAGGTCAGGTAAACAACTTAGTTTGGGCTTGGTGGAGTGGAACCGTTCTCAGCAAGAGTAACTCCATGTTGGATTGGTCTGTTGGGCTAGTGCAGGAACTCAGTCTAAACCATCTAAACCAATGGCCTCCTGTAAATTGTATTTAACCATAGCAGAGCTGCACAATGACACACTGCACAGCTGAGGCACAGATGCCCCTGAGCCTCTCTGCGATTCAATGAAAAACATCTGATTCCCTCAGGAAAGTTGCCAGGAAAAATGGATCAGCCAATGAATTTTACTTCTTCTAAACTTTGGCACCTACAATATTTCTCTTCAAGGGCATTGGAAATGACTTTTTTGTGGAAGGAGAACCAGATGGGTCAGGACAGAGTGGGAAGGGAGGAGTCAAGGGCTTGCAAGTAGGTGACCAACTGGCCCAGATTTTAATCACAGCCACGGCCTGACTGGTTATGGTACCTTCTTTCAGCCTCAGATTTACCATCTGAAAAAGAATGGAGAAGAATGGGATCTGCCTTCTAGGGTTGTTTGGGAAGATCAAATGGGGTGTGTAAAAGGATGCCCACGTTTAACCAGGGTTGCTATGAAAACCACAGTGACAGAATAGGTGAGGGTTGCTTCTCTCTTTTTCTCTTCAGAAAAAGCAAATCAGTTTTTCTGTGGCGAATGAATGACTTGAGATCATATTAACAAATTGTAAGGTCTAGTGAAAGTAGAAAAGATAGTCTTGGGATAAAGGTGGTGCAGGGTGAAACCATTATAAGATGGAAGATGAGATGAGATAGTGGGAGAAGCATCAAGTAATCAGAATTTCTGGGTTGTAATCCTGAGGACTTGTCGTAGGGGAAGAGGTAATGCTAGCTAAGGGCATGGAAAGAAGAATCAGAGGAGGGGAAGTCTCACCCTAGCCCCCAGTGTTGAGGCATCCTGTGCTTCAGGAACGATTGCCGGATGATGATTTCATTTTACGCTGTGAGCAGCTCTGCACCATCAGCCTGAGCTGACTCTCCAGTGGATGAAGACACATCACAGACCTCCGGAACTTGCTCTGCTGCCCTCCTTGGGTACCTGCTCCCTTGGTTAGTACCTCAAAGGACTCTCAGGTGCTAAATGAAGTGAGAGGTGGAATGAGGTCTTACACTGGGCAAGGTCAAGATTGGACTGAATCAAGAAAATACTAATCAGTGAATGGGGATGGTGGTCGATGAGTGCGATGGGATGAATGTTTGTGATCCCCCAATCCCATTCTCATGTTGAAATCCTAACCTCCATGTGATGGTATAGGAGGTGAACGCTTTGGACAGTGGTTAGTCATAAGGGTGGAATTCTCATGAATGGGATTAATCCCCTTATAAAAGAGACCCAAGGGAACTGTCTTACCCTTCTACCATGTGAGGACCATCAAAAGGCACCATCTGTGAACCAAGAAACGAGCCTTCGTCAGACACAGAATGTGCCAGTAGCTTGATCTTCTTGATCTTGGACTTCCCAGCCTTGGGAACTGTAAGAAATAAATTCCTGTTGTTTATAAGCCATCCAGTCTATGGTATTTTGTCAGAACAGCTTGACTGGACTAAAACAACTCTTACAAATGGAAAGTCCTTTGCATGGTGCCAGACAGTGAGGAGCTGTTACTGTTGTTTTCCATAGTTGCTAAGAAAAACTTTAAATACAGCTATAAATGCAGCCCATTTTTTTGTTTTTTGTTTATTTTTCTATTTTTTTAAAGTGGTTACTGGAAGGCAACTCTCTGAGGCAAAGCATCACCTAAATTCTCATGGAAATTTCTACACAATTCCATATCCTTAGAGATTTTCATCTTGAATAGAGGGATAGGTTTATAGATACTTGCTTGAATATTTGTAGATTTCACTTAGATTTAACATTTCATTACTTTGTCCTTTTTCAAAATTCTAGGTGAAAGGTCAAGTTTTAAACTTTTTCCCCAGAAAAAGCTTCTGCTGGGAATGGGAGCCATTCATAATCTTCCTCTGATGGATGGTCTTTCTTAGTCATTTTATTTAGAACATGCAGGGAGAGTTTCAAGCCATTGGGTCTAGAAAAGATGGCAAAAGGTGATGGCCAGACCAGACACAAATTTCATCTTGTTTTTCCAATCACTTTTCTTTGCACTGTATAATCTTCCCTTCAACAAAACCAGTACCTAATTTCGAGAATTAGGTGAGAAAATAATCATGTAAGCTAGTATTAAAACTAGCTCAGAACAACAGGCATTTACCAAAAAGTTTGTGAGAGAGTAGGTGGTGGTATAGCAGTAACAATGGGAAGGTGCTGGTTCATGTTCAGGGATCTCCCTGACATACCAAGCATATGTGTGCCCATGATCCAGGGCTGGTTGAGGATGGGGGTAGGTCTGTACCTGTACCCTTTTGGGTGGGTCTGTGTCTCTGTCTTTCTCTTTCTCTCTCTCAGTCTTCCTTTCTCTTGGAAGAGAGAAAGAAACTTTAACTAAAAGTTCATGAAAATTAAATTAAAGTATGAGTTTATTTTGGTGCAAAAATATTTAAATTCATGGATAGTATTTTTGACAATATGCATTTGTCATGAACTTTTTGAAGGCTCTCCATGTTATCTCATAGTTTCTGATGCTTGAGAATTTGGGGGCAGCTTACCTGGGTTGTTCTGGCTCAGGGTCTCTCAGATTAAAGGCTGTGTGGCCAGGAGTTAAGCTACTTTGTAGCTCGCATATGGGCTTGTGAACAGGTCTCCGTTTTTCACTGATTATTGGCCAAAGATATCAGTTCCTCACTGTATGATCTGCCTGGTGTCCCCAAGATGTGACACCTCGCTTCTCACAAAGTGAATGTTCCAAGAGAAAGAGTTCAAGATGGAAGCCAAAGTCATTTCCAGCAAAATCTCAGAAGTTACATGCCCTCACTTTTGCTGAATTCTATTGCTCACAAAGAGCTGTGTGCTGTGGAAATGGCTACATGGGACGCTAATACCAGGAGACAGGCACCACTGGGGGCCATCTTGAAGGCCAGATAACCACCAAAAGGAAGTCTTTCACATTTTCTTTTCTGTTTTTGTTTGTTTGTTTGTTTGTTTGTTTGAGAGAGATTTTTTTTTGCTACAGGGCAAGTGCACTTGCCGGAGAGACAGAGAGACAGAAAGCTAGAAATCATCTCTCGGGGGGATGGCCACTCCACATTCCTTCTCCTCTATTCTACTCTTGGGATTTTGGGCATGCACACACATGCACCCACAGTGAGTTTCAAGCCACTGGGTCTGGGACGTGAGCTGTGGTCGGTCATGTGGAAGTCCAGAGATGTAGCCATTATACCATCTGCTGGTCCCGTCTTTCACATTTTTAATACTTGTTGTCCTCAACACACACACACACACACACACACACACACACAC
>NW_006159436.1:1632376-1672438 GCF_000334495.1 Tupaia belangeri chinensis | reverse complement strand
ATTTTTGACAATATGCATTTGTCATGAACTTTTTGAAGGCTCTCCATGTTATCTCATAGTTTCTGATGCTTGAGAATTTGGGGGCAGCTTACCTGGGTTGTTCTGGCTCAGGGTCTCTCAGATTAAAGGCTGTGTGGCCAGGAGTTAAGCTACTTTGTAGCTCGCATATGGGCTTGTGAACAGGTCTCCGTTTTTCACTGATTATTGGCCAAAGATATCAGTTCCTCACTGTATGATCTGCCTGGTGTCCCCAAGATGTGACACCTCGCTTCTCACAAAGTGAATGTTCCAAGAGAAAGAGTTCAAGATGGAAGCCAAAGTCATTTCCAGCAAAATCTCAGAAGTTACATGCCCTCACTTTTGCTGAATTCTATTGCTCACAAAGAGCTGTGTGCTGTGGAAATGGCTACATGGGACGCTAATACCAGGAGACAGGCACCACTGGGGGCCATCTTGAAGGCCAGATAACCACCAAAAGGAAGTCTTTCACATTTTCTTTTCTGTTTTTGTTTGTTTGTTTGTTTGTTTGTTTGAGAGAGATTTTTTTTTGCTACAGGGCAAGTGCACTTGCCGGAGAGACAGAGAGACAGAAAGCTAGAAATCATCTCTCGGGGGGATGGCCACTCCACATTCCTTCTCCTCTATTCTACTCTTGGGATTTTGGGCATGCACACACATGCACCCACAGTGAGTTTCAAGCCACTGGGTCTGGGACGTGAGCTGTGGTCGGTCATGTGGAAGTCCAGAGATGTAGCCATTATACCATCTGCTGGTCCCGTCTTTCACATTTTTAATACTTGTTGTCCTCAACACACACACACACACACACACACACACACACACACTTTTTACTTTTTGCCACTAAAACTTAATTTCTATTTTTGTAAAGGGGTGATGATACTCGCATATATTAACTTCTTTTTTCCCCACTGGAAACTTCACTCATGTCCTGTAATCATTTATTAGATAAGCAGAGTTTCAGGCACAAAAATAGAAAGCCAGGATAGCAACCAAGACATAAGCAAGTCAGCGTATTTTCATGGTGAGTGCTTCCTGCCTCATGCAGGTAAGATTGGCTCTACATTTCATGTGAAATTGCATAAGACCAAGCATCACAGCACCCTTTCAGTTTGTTGGAGTCCATCTCACTTGCTAACAGCTATGACAAGAAGGACCAGGGACAAAAGAAAGGCTGCAGCACTGTCTTCCCACAGCCAGCCAGGAAGCTCCCTAACAGCAGGGAGCAGTTTGGAGTTTCACTTATATGTCTCTCCACACAATGATGCCCGAAAGAGGTGATAATTTTTTCAAAGAATCTCTTCGATTCATAAATATTTTTAGATTTTATGATGATTCTACGGTTTAGGGTCAAATTTTCAGTACAACGTCCATTCTACTTACGTTCTTCCCTCTTGATCATCTCTCGCAAAACCATACTCTTGACACTGACGCAGGAAATAACTTAGTCCAAACACTTGTTCCACTTCATAACCAACATGCTGAACTTGTTTCCTTTAGAACCCTCATTCATACTTCTTCTCACCCTGGTTTAGTTAAATAGTCTTAAAGTAAATTTTTGTTTATAGCTGAAGAAAAAAAAAAGCACAATCATAGTAGCACCCATCACCTCAGACCAAGTTTTAATAAATGACAAGGGAAATCAACTAAATTATATATATGGTCATTTTTCAATCAAAAATTTTAAATGTTTCTCTTTCTCTATAGCATCAAAACATAAGGGTGGAAGTTATATTGGGGATTGCCAAAGGCAGTGGGGGTGGTGGTTGGAGAAAAGAAATGGGGAGTTCTTGTTTAATGGTGTCGTAGTCCATTCGGGTCACTCTAATAGAATACCATAAGCTGGCTTTAAACAACAGAAATGTATTTCTCACAATTCTGGGAGCTAGAAAGTCCAAATCAAGGCACCAGCAGATTCAGTGTGAGGAAGGCCCCCTTTCTGATCCAGAGATGATATCTGCTTGCTGTGTCTTCAGTGGTAAGGGGGAAGATGGCTCTCTGGAGGCTCTTTTATAAGAGCAATAATCTCATTCATGAGGGCTCCACCCTCTGACCTGATCACCTCCCACAGGTCCCACTCCCTAACACCATCGCACTGGGGATAAAGTTTCAACATATGAATTTGGGTAAGGTATAAATAATCAGACCATAGCAAATGGGTATAGAATTGAGTTTGAGAAGATCAAAAAGTTCTGGAGATAGGTGGTGGTGATAGTGACACAATAATGTGAGTGTATTGAATGTCCTAAGACTACACTTAAAAATGGCAGAAAGATAAGTTTTATGTTATGTGTACTTCAGCACAAAAGCAGAAAAACAGAAAGCTCGCTTAGTTCTAACATAAAAGGAGGTGTCAGAGCGGAACTGTGGGATTTCACATTAGCAGTAACTGACGGCTCTCCCTGCTCTCCCCCAGACCTCCACTGAGCCATCCCACAGGAGAGAAAACCATTCAAATCTCATGTGATTTGTTGTAGGCCACACCCAAATTTTCCTGCTTACTTCCTAAACAAGGAGAAACTGAACCTTAATGCAGGATACAGGAGGAGGGCATAGCTCTATTCCATCTTTTTATTAGTATTGTTAAAGTTTATTTCCTTCTTTCAGGAGCACACGTGCATGAGAGAGAGAGAGAGAGACAGTACCCACCCACTCCCCACACACACACCAGAGTCTTTATCCTGCAACCAGATCATGGCCATGGATAAAAGCAAGTCTCTGGATACAAACCCAGAACCTTCTCACGTAGCTCTGCCTCAAAGAGCATTGTGTCATTTAACTGCTGCAGCGCTGTCTGTCCCCCTCTATTCCGTCTAAGCCAGTATGGCTCCAAGTCTAAATCAGTGCTTTGTAACTCATTGTGATCAGAATTAGCCGAGGGGCTTGCAGAACCCACAGGTACTCAAGGCCCCCATCTCTAGGGACCCATATTTACTAGGTCTGGGTAAGAGTCCAACATCAGCATTTTAAACTGTTGGTGGTTCTAACATGCCATCAGAGATGGTCTTGCACATTCTCCATGTAGAGCGTGATCAGCAGAGTGAATTTTTTGACTCTAGCTGTCAATGTCCATATTCCCTGGACAGGCTCAGCCTCTGGGCCATCAGGAAGCAACTACAGGTGCAGCCTCACTTCCTAAAGATGGCTACACTGTTCTCCAGGGCTTTCTTGCAGGTCTGACAGGCACTTGGCAAGATCTGAAGCTGATGCTGTCTTCATCTCCCCTGAAGCTGTCAGTAGAAAGTACTCAGGCTCCAACTCCTTTCTCGAATGATCCTTAAATGTTTGGCGACTGAAATACCCAGCTCATGGTCTAGTCCCACCAGGACGCTTTCAAGAACAGTAGCACACAGGCAGGCACTGACAGCCACACCACTCCTGTCTCTGTGAGAAGCCATCAGCTCTAAGAAGCCTCCAGAGGTCAGAAATACTAAACTGTGGGAGGAATGTGCATTTTTAAATGGACAAAACAGGGTGTTAATACGTAGCATGAATGGAATGCCTACCACAGGTATTGTGTTAAGATTAAATAATCTCAGAATTGCACATCATTACATGATTTTATAAAAAGATAAAGCTGGAGCTCAGAGACTGAAAGTCTCGTTCAAACCACACTGCTAAGGACTGTGTAATCTAAAACGTGTGCTTTTCCACAGGCCTTGGTGTCCAGCACTTATCCGAGGGAAAGGGGTAGGGAAGTAAAAGACATGCCAGGCCCATACCAAGACAGGTGCTGTTCAGGATGGGACCCTAGATCCAGCAGAACACTGAAGGGCCAAGTAAATGGCCTGAGGAAAACAAATGCCAAGGAGTGCAGGAGGCGTGCAGTATGGCCCATCGAACCATGGCCGGGAGCTGCTCTCAGACTCTGCCTGGCGACAGGGTTCTTCGGGAAGTTGAAGGATGACTCAGAAGGACAGGGAAGATGGTTTGGGGAGAGAGGCGCCTCCTTGATTTCTATGTGGCACGGGATGATAGATCTCTATTTATATGGTTGAAAGTTCCTTTGAGGAGCAAAAACACTTTCAGACTGGCCCTTCATTCTAATTCTCCCTTGCCAATGCTGTGCCCAGAGGCTTGAGAGGACAGTCTGCTGAGTGTGATGTCACCACTGAGGGACTGTCCGGTTCTTATTCAGTATCTTAAGGAAACTGATAAATTTGCCTGACAAGCAGAGCCCTAAATACAGTCACATCTTGCACATGCAGGTTCTTGAGCAGAGTAAAAGACATCTTGTGGGCATTTGAAAACTGATTGGAAGATTCCTGATTTGCTTTAAATGCTAGAATGGAGAAGGATCTGCCTCAACTCTAGTCCTTGTTCTTAAAGCTCCTGGGGAAAGAATAACTTGGTGAATTAAAGACAAGAAATAAGAAAGCAACAAGTGGCCTGGCAGTTATAGTGCTGGACTCCCACATGGTTGACCGCAGTTCGAGTCCCAGACCTGGCAGCTTGAAAATCATGCTGGACACATGTGCATGCACGCCTCAAATCCCCAGAAGTGGAAAGAAAGAGAAGAGGTTGCTTCATGGCCATCCCTTATAGGGAGGGGTGACTTTTCATTTTCCTTCACACAGTCTCTGTCTCTCTCTTTCTGGAGAGTATATGCGCTATATAAAAAAAAAGATGATGAAAACAGCAGTGCTTTAGTTTATGAGGTTCTTTTCTCCTGTTTCTATTCACTGGAGACTGGATATAACCTGGTTATCAGAAGAAGGAAAGGAAAGACTAATTCGGTTTATTAATAATTAAAAATACTCAATATTTACAAACACATACTGCCTATGAGCACTGTTATAAGCATTTAACATCTATTAGTTCATAAAAGCTCTATGAGGTAGCTATTATTACAGATCCCATTTTACAGATATGAAAACTGAGGCTCTGAAAGATTGAGTAACCTGCCCAGGGTCATATGCCTAAGAATGATAAGAAACTGAACAAGTATCTAATCTCAGCATCTCCATTCTTAACAGAACATATAAATTAAATACTATGCATATGCAATTATTTGTATTCCAGCTTCTTCCCTGACAACTTATGTTTATATAGCATTTAAATCATTTTTTGAGAGAGTTTTGCTCACCAGAGAGAGAGAAAAATAGAAAGCGATAAATCACCACCACCACCACCCCAGGGGGATGGCCACACAATTGCTTCTCTATTCTCTTCTCAAGATTTTGGGCATGAATGCACATGCACATACTTTGTGTGAGTTTCAAGCTGCCAGGTCCAAGACTCGAACTACAGTTGACTATGTGGGACTTCAGTGCCTTAACCACTACACTACCTGCTGGCCCCACATTTAAACTATTTTCTTTTAAGAGAGATTTTTGCAGTAGGATGCATGTACTCACCAGAGAGGCAGACAGAGACAGAGAGACAGAAAGTGAGAAATCACCCCTCCGCAGGAATGGCCATGCTGCAATTCCTTCCATTCTCCTCTTGGGATTTTGGGCACACATGCACACATGACCAGCTTGAGTTTTTAAGCCGCTGGGCCCGAGACTTGAACTGCAATCGACTACGTGGGAGTCCAGCAATGTAACCATTACACCATTACGCTATTTTAATAAACACTTTTACTTATTAAAGCTTGGTATGTTTTTATAGATATATATACTTACGTCACCACCACCATCAAAATATAGAAGATGTCTTATGCTACTTTGCAGTCAGTCTCAAATTCAACCTGTCCCCAGCAGTCTACACATTTGCTTTCTGGCACTACAGATTAGTTTAGCATTTTCTAGACTTTTCACAAATGTAGTGATATTACACACACACACACGTGTGTGTGTGTGTGTATGAAGTTTACTCATTTATTTCTTCCCTAAGAGAGAGACAGAAAGGGGTGGGGGGAAGGGACAGGATTCCAACAGCATCCTGACACTGCAGTTCACCCCGTCCTGCAGCCAGCCCTGCATCAGAGGGTAAGCCTGTGCTGAGCATACTCAGGCAGGTCTCTGGACTTGAACCAGAAACTTTCACCTGTGGATCAGCCTCACAGAATAATGCTTCTCTGCTGTACCATGGTCCAGCCCCTGTACTGCATATTTTTTAAAAATTAGGCTTCTTTTGCTGGACATGTTTGTAAAATGTAAATATGTTGTATGTGAGAGGTTTGTTCCTTTTTTATTGCTAAGTAGTCTTCTAGTGTATGATATTCCATCATTCATCATACAGTCAGCTGCTTATGGGCATTTAGGTTGTTTTGAGTTCCTGACTATTCCAAATTAAGTCACAACAAACTGTCAGTACAAGTCTTTGTGTGGACATATGTCCTCACTTCTCTAGGGTAAATATGTAGGAATGGAAAAGCTGGATCTTATTATTAAGCATATGTTTAACAAGCACTGCTTTTTCATAGAAAACTGCCAAACTGCTTTCCAACATGGTCCCACCAGCAGCACAGGAGAGCTCCAGTTTCTCTGTAACCTCACCAACACTTAGTGCTTTTGTTTTAGTCATTCTTCTTGGGGTGTAGGGATAACTCCTTGTGGTTTTAGTTTGTTTTTCCCTAATAATTAAGAATACCAAGGATATTTCCATGTGCTTATTGGTCATTTGTGTATCTTCTTTTATGACATGTCTGTTCCAATCATTTGTCCATTCTCTTTTCTTCTCCTCTTTAATTACCAGGGAGTGTGTGTGCCCCTGAGAGAGAGAGAGAGAGAGAGAGAGAGAGAGAGAGAAAGCACACACCACCCCAGACCCCAAAGGAGCATAGCCACTCTGTTATCCCTTCTCCTCCACTTCTTTATCCCATCAGGATTTGGAGCACACACACGTGCACGCACATGCACCAGCCCTGTTTTTCAAGCTGCTGGGCCCAGGATTTGCTCTGCAGTCAGCTATGTGAAATATGGCTGTCTATGCACAGCACTTGAGCACTGTGCCATAGGGCAGGCCCTGCCCTCCCTGCTTTTTAAGAGAAGATGAGATCATCTTCTTATTTTTGAGTCATAAGTGATATTTATATATTCTAGACTTTATCAGATATAGAGAGAGAGAGGGAAAAAGAGAGAATGTTTTCTTTTACCCTGTGACTTTTATTTTCATTTTCTTAATGTTGACTTTTTTCTTTTTCTTTTTTCTTTTTTGGGAGGTTTTTGCTACAGGGCGCGTGCACTTGCCCAAAAGACAGAGAGAGACACAGAGACAGAAAGCGAGAAATCACCCCCGGGGGGGATGGCCATATCTTCTCCTTCATGCTCCTCTTGGGAGCTTGGGCATGCACGCACATGCACCTGGTGTGAGTTTAAGCCACCAGGTCCAGGACTTGAACTGTGGTCGAATACATGGGAGTCCAGTGACATAGCCATTACACCAATGCTGGTCCCTTTAATGCTGACTTTAAGAAGCAGAGATTTTAAATGTTGATGAAATTCAATATATCATTTTCTTTTCCATTTATGTCTGTGTTTTCCTTCCCTTCTCAAAAGGTTCTAAAGATATTCTCAGTGTTACAGTTTTAGGCTTCATGTTTAGGTCTATGATCCATTTTGAGTTAATATTTGTACATGATGGAAGGTATGCTGGAGGTTCATGTTTTTCACACAGGGGTGTTCAGTTGTTCTGTGGTCATTTGTTAAAAATACAAAAACATCTTCTCAACATTGAATGACCTTTGTCCTTTTGGGTGAGCCTCTCTTTGGATCCTCCTTGCAGTTTTTTTAAATATATTTGTCTCTCTGGGTTACTATAGCATTCTCATAAGTCATAACATTTTATACTTTACAAATGCTTTTTTGCAGGTACCAGTAGCATCTCAGGCCTTTCATTTTATCAAAAACCTGTAATGACATATGATTTGCCCCAAGTCACACAACCGGAAGATGGCACAGTCTGAAACCAATGCCAGAGCTCTCCACCCTAGCAGTTCTGTCTTCCAGGGCCAGAGGGAAATTCTCCAGCAAAACCGCAGTGCTAGACTGAACTCCTTCAGCTGAAAGTCTGGAATTCTGTTTAACAGTGCCCAAAAAACTTCAATCAGCACCAAAGTGGAAATCATGCACTAATTGGAGTTCAATGGTGCAGATAACATGGAATGGAGCACACCAGTTGATAGAAAACTCTCTCCAGAAGCTAGGCACTTTCTCTACATTTCAGCACTTACAGCAGAACCCAGACAGAAAAGAAAGCTATTGAACAAATGGTCTTCTATGCATCTGTATATTTCACATCTACCTGCAGTCCTCTTTCTGTAAGCCACTTTTTAAAAAGAATTATTTTTTATTTTATTTATTCATGCATTTATTTTAACTTTGACCAGAGAGAGAAACGCAGAGAGGAGAGAGAGAGAGAGAAAGGGAGAGAGAGGGAAAGTGAGAAAGCGAGCCACTAGGTCCAGGACTCAACCATGGTTGGCCATGTGGGAGTGTCCAGCACCTTCACCACCACGCCGCCAGCAGATAAATGTAAGCCATTTTTAAAAACAGCAGCCCACTGCACAATTGTGAACAGTCTGTCGTAATTAAAGCTGGCAAACGATTCTCGTCTGCTCCTGGGTAAGGGGCGCAGTGGACCGGCAACTGCTGTTGTTATGAGTGTCTGGGGGTGTGCTGTGAGCTTCGGGAAGAAAGTCATCACATTCACTGTCATTGAGCTAAAAGTTCAATTTACCTAGTGGTTTTAAATGTTGAGGCTGCTTAGTAAATGATGTTAGCAACTGAAGCAGAACCCATTTTTTCCCTTCAACGTATAATCTTGAAAAGGAATGGTTAAAGCACGGCAATGCTCTCTCTTCAAATGATAGACTTAACATTGATCACGTTTCCTGAAATAATCAGTAATCCCTTTGTATCATGTTTCTATTTAAGCATTTCATCAATGTAGCTATCGATTTCAAAATTTACTCAGTCTTTTTTTCTAATTAATTAATTTTATTTCTTCCACGAGCAAGAGAGAGAGAGCACCCCCAGCGGGGTCTCGATGTCATGATGCACCCTTGTTCTTTAGCCAACCCGGGATCATGAGTACATACGTGCTTGCCGTTTTCAGGGAGCATCTCCAGACTTGAACAGGGAAACTCCCTATCTCACATTGCCTCACTGAGCATCACATTTCACCTCGCGCCACTGTCTGGCCTCCAAATTACTTCAAACTGAATAACTCAGTTACATTTTATTTTCAAGAAACTCAGTATTTTGCTGTAAGATGGAAGAAAATAGGAAATCACTACATTTTTGTTTTCAGGAGAATTCGGTATTTACAGTGTGTGTGATTCCTAGGGCTGCTGAAATGCAGAAGGCAACTGCATAACAGATTTTGACATTCAGAAGACATTTCCAAATGAGTCAATCCATGGAACGCTGTTAAGAGAACATTAAAGAAGACAGGTAAAATTTCAAATTCAAACTTAAGTTCAGAGGGTTACTTAATTTTCTGTTTTAAAACATGCCAGGTTTTAACTGCCTCATTTGCACATTTCACCAGTTTTAGAGGGTGAAATCTTGACGGGAGGATACTACCAGAGACACCAACAGAAAAAGGTGACACAAGCACTGCGAGACCCTCGGCACTAGAGGGACGTAGCTCAGCCTGGCCTTATTTTCCAGGTAATGAAATCTTGGTTCAAACGGGGTGGTCCCATTTTGAATGGGCAGACACAAAAGTCAGGAGGGAAAGTTTTGTGAAGATGAGGAGGATAAGTCATCCAGTTTGGTGAGTAAAATTAAAAGAAGTTAAGTTAATAGATTTAGGGATAAGGTTAACTTTGTGTATCCTCTTGGAGAAACAAAGGATGAAAAGAACAAACTATAGGAAGCTTTTTATTTTTGCACTAATAAAGTGAGGCGAGCCAAGAACACAGTGGGCATTTAACCAAGTAGGTAAAGTTTAGCAATAGCCATACTGGGCAAAGCCCACTTCTGACCCTTATGTTAAGTAACTGGGTTACACTGCAGTGAGTGAGGAAAAGCACGTTTAAAGGTCATTGAGATGGACCAATGTTTAGATCCCAAAGCTCAGGTTTGAGAAAACATCTGGGAAGGCGTTTAGGAGGGCTTTATGCCAGGCATAGAATGAGATCACAAAAGGAAGAATTTGACTTATGTGTGTAAGGGTAGATTTAAGTCTATAATCCAGAATGTTCTTTGTATCATGTGTATGTCTGTACTGGCTTAGCCATTGTGGTAGATACTTCTAGTACTCAACAATTTCAGCGCTTGACCTTTCCTACCAATTCCTCTTCTCTGGCCTTCCTGGGCACCCAGGCCCATGGCCACAGGCGATAGGTGGGGCCATGTGATCTGTTCTGGCCAATGAACTGTGAATGCAAGTGTTACGACGAGGCCATGAGGAGCCCATGTGACTTCCCAGCTATCTGTCCCCCACTGAGGAATCGCAGAGCCAGGAGATGAGTCAGTGGAATAAGGAATTAAAGAAGCCTGGATCACCCTGTCTCCACATCAAGGTAAGTCATCCTTGAGAATCACCAGAGCATCAGTAGATGTTGCATAAGGAGAAATCCCAGAGATCTGGGGGCTGCACAGCAGCAGACGTCTAGCCTGGCCTGACTACATAATCATGGCTGCACCCCCACGTTGTCTTGCTCTTTTTACCTGGTGGCACCACTGCCGAAAGAAACCTTGGTCGTGAAATTGCACTTCTCCTGCTGATTCTCGTATACTGATTTGGGATTGAGGCGTTACAGCTACTAGAAGGCTTGGGCCTACCGAGAGTGTGGTCATGGGTGCACAGTTATCCTACATCTCGTTTTGTAAGGTCAGAGGAAAAGGTCATGCTTTACTGAAAACAGGAAAGTTCATAATGATGTGGGTGAAAGAAAAGACATTTTGGAAACACTTAGAAGGCTTTTAAACTTGCCAAAATTGCAAAGGAAATAGCAGGAGTCCAATGTTTATGCAGTTCATGCACTGAAGGGGAACAGACCCGGCCAGTGGGGGAGAAGCCCAGGGGGACCTCTGGGAAGCAGTTAGGTGGGCCCCTCAGGCTTCCTTCCAAAGTGTCGGGTACAGGAGGTGGGAGGAGCAGCTGCATCGTGGAGAACCTGACAAGTGGCACCTCCCTGAGGTGACCACAGCCAACACCAACACCAAGAAACTATGTTCATGTTACACAGCCTTGATGTGAGTTCTGCAGTCTTCCTCCCAGGAATCCGGAACTCCAGTTTTATCAAGAAAAACCACCAGACGAATCCTAACAGTGTTCATGCTACAAAATACTGACCAGAACTCCTCAAGACTTTTGAGGTAGTCAGAGTAAGGGAAGGTTGAGGAGGTGTCACAGCCAAGAGGAGCCTGAAGACACATGACAACTAAATGCAATGTGGTATCCTGGATGGGACTTGGAAACAGTAAATGATATCCAGGGAAAACTGAGAAAATCAGAATAAACTGTAGATTTTAGTTAATAATGTACTGATATTAATTTATCAATTTTATCAGAGTATTGTACAAATGGAAGAAGGAACTGGCTGTGAGGTCTATGGGAATGCTCTGTATCATTTCAGTTTTTCTATAAATCTAAAACTGTTCTGAAAATAAAAAAGTCTAGTGAGGACCAGCAGTTGGCATAATGGTTATATCCCTAGACTCCCATGTAGTCAACCATGGTTCTAGTCCTGGATCTGGTGGCTTAAACTCATGCTGTGTGTGTGTGTGTGTGTGTGTGTGTGTGTGTGTGTGTGCCCAAGACCCCAAGAGGAGAATGGAGAAGGGATTGTGGCATGGCCATCCCCCCCGGGGGGGTGATTTCTCGCTTTCTGTCTCTCTGTCTTTCTGGAAAGCACATGAGCCCTATAGCAAAAACCTCTCTGGAGGAAAAAATTTAAAAAATAGTCTAGTCAAAAGGGGGTAACATGGAAAAAAAATAAAACAGGTGGTTAAGATACTGGATCCCACATGGCCGACTCCATGGTTCAAGTCTCAAACCTGGCAGCTTGAGAAAAACACTGGGTACATGTGCATATATCACGAAAATCCTGAGAGAAGAACGGAGAAGAGAGGACTGTGCCATTTTCCCCTTTCTCTCTCTTTCTTTCTCTGTCCCTCTCCAGCAAGTACACACATCCTATGGCAAAAATCTAAAAATAATTAATTAATTAATTAATTAAAATAAAAAATACAGCAGCACTTTTGCCTCAGACGCTATCTAATGAGCTCCTTCCTCCCTTCCTCCCGGACCACTTATTTCTGGAGTAACTATTGCCTGTTCTTTCTTTCCATCTAGCCGAGGTTGTTATTGTCCCTCTGCTGGGAAACTGCCTTTGTAAACGCGGGTGCGATACTCCTGTGCTTGTTCCAGGGCCCTCTCCTCATCCACTGGAAGACCCTTCTTACAGGAGCAGGCCAGAGACTTCCCCCACTGCCTGCGGGTGCGTTGTTCTCCACATGCTCTGAAAGGAAGCTTAGGGGAACTCAAGCCAGAGATGCCAGTTCAGGACCCCATTTTCAATTTCTTTCTTTCTCCCCCACAGATGCCAGATCATCTGTTAAACTGAGGCTGGATGAGAATTCTTGTCTTTTCTTTTTTTTTTTTTTGGAGAGGTTTTTGCCATAGGGCACGTGCACTTGCCAGAAAGACAGAGAGAGAGACAGAGAGACAGAAAGTGAGAAATCGCCCTCCCCCAGGGGGGATGGCCACGCCGCAATCCCTTCTCTATTCTCCTCTCAGGATCTTGGGCACGCACGCACACGCACCTGGCGTGAGTTTAAGCCACCGGGTCCGGGACTTGAACAGCGGTCGACTACATGGGAGTTCAGCGACATAGCCATTACGCTAGTTGCTGGTCTCAGAATTCTTATCTTGAAAGTGTTGCGTCTGCTTTCATTTTATCAACATTAGCTACACCTGTCTTTGGTGTAGTTAGAAGGAGGGGGAAACCATAGAAAAAATGAAACTGCAGAAGAAAAACTTCCACCAACAGTGCAATTAATTAAATAGCAGTAAATAATAATTTGAGAAATTGGATATTTTGTGGTTGATTTTATGACCATTAAAATAATAAAAGCAGTGGCAAAAAAAAAATCCTCCAACATTCAAAACCACAAATCATATTTTGGTTGTGGTTTTTTGTTCCCTGAAAAATACAAAAGCCTTAGAAAAATCATTCAAAGTATTTTTTTCCTCACAGAAGTTGAATTACTTCTCCTTTAAGTTATCCCTGGAAAACCCAAATGTCTGCCTAAGTTGGAATTAACATTTATTTCTATGTGACAAATTACCTTAGTTATATTAATATTAATTTATAAAAATATTTTACAGTTACCAGAGCAGTTTCACAGACATAACCTCATACTATCCCATTGCTGGTTGTTGGGCTTTTTGAATGTACATTCTCAGAAGGTAAAAGGTTTGTCAAAAGTCCCTCTTCTAGAATGTTCCAGGCTATACCTTAGTCTCCTAGTTCAGGACTCAGCGAATGTCAACCATGGTCAAATCCAACCTACTGTGTGTTTCTGTACTTTGTAATAGAGAAGAGCAGGTGTTATGTTTGTAAACAGTTGGGGAAAAATACTGTTTTGTAACACAAGAAAACTGTAAAATTCACGTGTCAGTATACATAAATGAAGTTTTCTTGGAACTCAACTACATTTTTAACTGACCACTCTTGCCACATGGGCAAAGTTGAATAGTTGTGACAGAGAACCTGCGGTGCCTAAAGCCTGCAGTGTTTTCTCTCTGGCTCATTACAGAAAGTTTGCTGACCCCTGTCCTAGATTAAAGATGTCTTCCATCACTTTAGAGCTGTCTTTCTAGAACCCTAGCAGTCCTTAAGACAAAGTCTATAGGAATCTGGCTTTGAAACTCAGAAAATGAGGCTTAAAAGTCAGCCTGCTGTAAAAGACTGGTCCTTTCAATCTCAAGAACTTCACTGTCTTTGCAATTGGCAGTTTGGAGAGTTTGGAGAAACCCCAACCCGGCAGGCATCTCTGCTCTTCAATGAGGCATCGAGGAGGGTTCTAGCAAGACCTTTGCTAAATGAAAGGGCAGAGGGCAGATTCTCCCTTTCCCCTTCTCCATTTCCTCCAGGAAAAAGAAGTAGTACATCAGCCAATGAACTGTCTTTAGAGCTGGGAAGGGAAGAACATCATGACTTAGAAGATAAGACTTGTGAGTAAGGGAGCAATGAAGCACTCTAGTGTGTGTGTGTGTTTTGACTGCAGAGGTATTTGATGTCCTGCTGTTCCTGTACCCCTTTTCCACCTCCATCAGCTGTTGTCTGCTAGGACCCAGTAGGCGAGGGTGTGACCAAGTGGGCAAGGGAGGATAGAATGGAGAAATCAAGCATACAGAGACTTACTCTTCTCTCAGCAGAGCTTCTCGTTCATTTTTACTTCTTACTTTTTCCATCTGAACCCACAAAATATAGTAGTATTCCCTATTCGGAGTACCTATTATATGAGCAGGGTGTTACAGAAGTTCATGGAATAAACTATGCATGGATTTCATTTTTTTTTTTTTGCTCTAAAATAAACTTGTACTTCACTTTTCTTTTCTATTCTTTTCTTTTTTTTTTTTTTAAGAGAGAGAGAGTTTTGCAATAGGGCACATGTGCTTGCCAGAGAGACAGAGAGAAAATGTCAAATGACCCCCTGGAGTGATGTCCATGCCACAGTCCCTTTTCCTCCAGTCTTCTCTCCAAATTTTGGGCACTCATGCACACACACACCTAACCTGAGTTGCAAACCTCTGGATCTGGAACTCAAACCATAGTCGGCCATGTGGGCGCCCAGCTTAACCACTGTGCTGCCTGCTGGCCCCAACTTGTACCTTTCATTCCATTGTCAACAAACTTTCCTAAGTTCTCTTGGATAGTCAATTTAGATTAAAATAGATGATTCATTTAACAGTATTCATAACCTCATGGTGTGTACCCAGAAGGGAACTGAAGCCAGGGTTCTTTGTAGATCTCTTCTAGACACGAAGCTTATGACTGATCTCGGTAATGCCAATGTCTGAGCTCTTTCCACCAATCCTCAAGAACTTTACTTAGCTAAGTTTGCCTTTAGTCACAGTCATGTTCTATCCTGGTGACCACTCATGGCAACCCCCTCTTAAAGGATAACTCCCCCAATTGCATTTCTTTTTAGTGGGGAGGTTTTTGCTATAGGGTGCGTGTGCTTGCCAGACAGACAGAGAGACAGAGAGACACAAAGTGAGAAATCTCCCCCCAGGGGGGATGGCCACGCCACAATCCCTTCTCCTCCATTCTCCTGTCGGGATCTTGGGCACGCACACACACATGCCCAGCGTGAGTTTTAAGCCACTAGGTCCGGGACGCAAACTGCGGTCGACTACATGGGAGTCTAGCGACATAGCCATTATGCTAACTGCTGGTCCCCCTCAATTGCATTTCTTCACAGCAATACCTCCAGAACCCTTATAAGAAACTCTTAAAAAGAAAAACAAATTAAAAATTGTCTGGGGAACAATAAGTTAAAAAAATAAGTTTAATTAGATTTCTTTTTTTTTTTTTTTTGAGAGGTTTTTGCTATAGGGCGCGTGCGCTCGCCAGACAGAGACAGACATAGGAGACAGAAGCGAGAAATCACCCCCCAGGGGGGATGGTCACGCCGCAATCCCTTCTCCATTCTCCCCTCGGGATCTTAGGCACGCATGCACATGCACCCAGCATGAGTTCTAAGCCACCGGGTCCGGGACACGAACTGCGGTCAACTATGTGGGAATCCAGCGACATAGCCATTATGCTAACTGCTGGTTCCCAGATTTCTTTGCTTAAGTACTTCCAAGAGCTTTCAATATATCGCATTTGCTGCCAGCTTCCATCTTTATGAATTGAGGGTATTTTACTAAACATCTCAGAGACTTTGCTTTCTCTTCTGAAAGACAGGAATAATTGTATCTCTCCTAATATTAAGTGTCATTTCTTTGCTGTTCCTATTTTCAGCCACATTCACTTAATTTCTATCAAACAGAGTAAATTCTAGTAGCCAGAAAGAAATATGAATTATTGGTGCAGACAGAAAAAAAGAGTCACTTCAATAATAAAATATGGAACGGCTTGTCTGCTAAAAGCACAGCCCAGCACAGAACACACTTTCTGTTCATTACGTTGGTTTTCATAAAGGAAACAACAGGCTGTCCTCCCTGAAGGGTGAGTTCTCCCTTCCCCTCTCAGGCTCTCTCTTGCATTGCGCATACTCTATGGAGGGAAAAATGACACATCCAGGATAGGAAAACTCATGATTAACATTTTAGGGGCAAAATTGCATATTAACTTGGTATCTGTAGAAGAGGAAGCTACATATGTGATCAGAACCTCGTGGTGGAAATGCAGTCATTGTACCTGCAAGGAAAGGAGATTTTGGAGATGCAAATCATTCCTTTTGGGCAGTACTGGGAGGATGATTGTTTTTCATGCATCGAGGTCTAGTAAGTACATGTGTTCTGTGAAGGGACTGAGAGTGATGGCTTAGACTACATGGGCTACAGACTCAGCTGCAACTGGTCACCTCAGTGGCAGTAGCGAGCATAGTCATACACAATGCATAAGCAGAAATGGGTGTGGCTGTGTGCCAGTAAAACTGTGAGTACAAAAGCAGAGGTTAGGCTGTACTTGGTCCGTGAGCTGTTTCTTGCCAATCCCTGGCCTGGATGTTGAACAGAGGTAGCATGACATTTTTGCACAGTTTTTTAAAAAATACTTTGCTTATTTGTTTGTTTAGCAGACCCTCCAACATCTTTCAAAACTGATACTCTAAAGAACTCAAGTTTGGGAAGAGCTTTGGGTTTCAGAGTCATTTACTCAGAAGAGCAGACACTGAAGACACAGAGGTTGAGGTGAACTGCGGCCAAGCAAAGGGTCAAGTCTCCAGGAGAACAGGGTAGAGGTCATGTGGGTTTATGTCGTCAGAAAACTGGACAAAGTCCAGGACCCAGGGACACAAGCACGAGACCTATTTGCTCACAATGTATGGGGCTTGCAGAATAGAGCAACAGTACAGCTTTCTGAAAAGGATATGTTTTATTCATTTAGTCAGGGAATGTCTGCAAGTAACCAGATCCATCTGTTGTGGTTTGAATGTCCCCCAAAGACTTGTTTTGGGGTTGTGGAATTAAGAGAGTAAAAAATCAGACTATGGTGTTGAAAGGTAGGGCCTTTGGGAAGAGATTAGGATTAAGGTTATTAGGGTGGGCTCCTACGATTAATTCGGGGTCGTTTATAAGGCGAGAGAAAGAGGCAAGCCGAGAATCATGGACACAGCTGCTCTGGTCTGCCTTTGTCCTCGTGATGTGATGTATTGGGACCCAGCAAAACTCCTACCAGATGTGGCTCCTGGACCTCGGACCTCAGACTTCAAAATCGTGAACTGAATAAATCTCTATTTTTATAAGTCACCCAATTTCAGGTATTTTATGTTATCAGCAATGGAGCAGAAAGGTTAACACCTGAAGACCCTTCAACTACAAATAGAACTACCATTTGATCCAGCAATCCCACTTCTGGGTATTTACCCAAAAGACAGGAGAATGTTCAGTCAAAAAAGTGCTTGCACATCAATGTTTATTGCAGCATTATTCACAATTGCCAAGACATGGAACCAACCTAAATGTCCACAAACCGATGAATGAATTGGAAAAGTGTGGTATATATACTCTATGGAATACTACTCAGCCATAAAAAAATAACAAGACCCTGGAATTTGATAGAAAGTGGTCAGATATGGAGGATCTATTGCTGAGTGAAGTAAGCCAGGCTATGAAAGAAAGCTATTGTATGTATCCACTCAATATATACCGACTATCTGCACTCTATGATAGAGAGCAAAAAATTGAAGGACATAAAAGCAGTGAAGGTACTTAATGAGAATAGGACAATGTGGAATGGGGGAAGTGAAGAGAAGAGGATAGAGAAAGGTAACAAGTGAACAATAGAGAGGCAGGACGTTAGTGAGAAACAGATATGGCTTATTAACTGTTGATGATGACATGTATTCTCAACTGGATTGGTCTGAGAAGTATTTCATGATGGGCAAAGTATTTTTACAAGCAAAATGAGAAATAGCGATTGACTGTTTTAAAAAATAATAATAATAATGATTGGGGAAAACATAGAAAAGATATTGAATGTTGAAGCAGGGAGATTAATGTCTTTGTACTGACTGACACACATGGTATTCCCTTTTGAAAAAGCAATGTAATACACTGTAAAGTTATATGTAATTCAATGTAATATAAAGAAGATAATGATGATAATAAAAAATTTTTTAAAAAGACCCTTCAAGAGGTAGGAAGATATCAAGATCAAGAACATGGTCTCTGGGACCGTACTTCCTGGATTCAAGCCATTGCTCCACATGTGGCTTGAGAAAGTTAGCTAGAACATCCATGCCTCAGTTTTCTCAGTTGTAAAATGGATATATCTAACTCAAAACCAAGAATTTAATTATTTATGTTTAACACGCTTAGAATAGTGCCTGGCACAGGGAAAATGCTATGTAAATGTTGTTGCTAACATTGATGATTGTTATTATTTATATCATTGTTATTTGTGGCTTTTAATTAAATCAGCTCATAAGACCTAAGAGGTCATTATAAAATTTCTCTCTCCTTAATTTTTCAACTCCTTTGCTTTCTGTTCATTTGCTCTTTTCTCTGAGTAGGCCTATTTCCTTTAATCACGCTCATGGACCATCATGGCTGCCTTAAAATGGAAGCTTGTGTCCCCAGAACACATCCTCTGCAAGGTCAGCTCCTCACAGAAAACGGATTACATCTCCATGACTCAGTACCATGAAAGTCCACCACCTGCCCCAGGACTTTGTAAGAGATGGCATCTTCTGGTCAATAAGTCCACCCTTTCCACATCTCTAGATGGTTCTGGAGATCCCTCTACAATGGGGAAGTGCCCAGTGGTGTGAAAGTGATGGGTATGTATGGAGCTGTGTCCCAAGGCTAAGTTCATCTCAGTTGTGCTTGACACAAGGTCAAACTGGTAGATACTGGCTAGACCCTACATCAACAAATTCAGGAGGGAATTTTCCATTCCACCCACTGTCTGGGCCTCCATTGACTCAGATCTGGGCAAGACTGAGTACACAGGTAGCAGGATTTATAGCAGACGTAAGGGTGGGCCTGTGGATAGTAACAGACAACATCTACCAAAATAACTAACACATGGAAGAATTTTCTCACTTCCATTCATTTGCTCACTTGTTGAACAAATATTTATTGAGTGACTTCTAAGTGTCCTGCTGAGGAACATGAATTAAAGTTTTTTTTTATTAATAGAACAAATAAACGTTCTTTAAGGAGATGAAGGATATTTCTGTAATCTCAGAAATAATGCTCTGAACCCATGCCTCTGTGTGAATGGTTCCTTTTTTGGTGATTCCTAGGGTAACAGTAAACCTTACTGTCTGTCTTATCCATATGTTCTAGACATTATTATTCAACACACTTGCTACAATCCTAATATAAAACAGTCATTCAGACTTGTCAAGGAGGCCCAGTCATAGTGGTACAGGCCGTAGGGGTGCTGCTGTGTGATGCCAGAGGCCACAAGGAAAGGCTGGGTTTGTGCCCCATGTTTATCTCAATGTGGGTACACCTGTGATCCTAGGTGGCTGCAGGGCTGGGGGAGGATTGTGACATGAAGACCCTGTATAGAGCACTTCTCTCTCTCTCTCTCGCAATAAATAAATAAACTTTAAAACTTATATTTTAAAAAATCTTCAATGACATTTACTATGGAAAGTTGTATTCATATGTTAAGAAAATTATATATATATAGCATAGAAAATAAGCAAATGAAAACCCATATATTCCCACTGAACTTCCCGCAAAGTCCTGTGTGGTCTCCCAGATTGGATTTCTATTTTTCCCTCAACAATAGGACACTCTCCTAAATTCAGTATGAATGATTCTCTTTTCCTCATAGATTTTGTAATATGGAAATATATCCCTAGTTGAGATATCATTTAGTTTTGTATGTATTCATATTGTATGGATGTATACTTACCAACATATCTATATTTATATATATATATATATATATACATATGCATTTCATATATGTCTATACATGTATACATATATATATGTATGTATATATGTAAAATTGCAGTGGGAATGTGTGCTCCCCAGGGGGGATGGTCATGCCGCAATCCCTTTTCCTCCATTCTCCTCTCGGGATCTTGGGCACACACGCACACGCGCCTGGCATGAGTTCTAAGCCACCGGGTCCGGGACACGAACGACGGTCAACTACGTGGGAATCCAGCGACATAGCCATTACGCCAACTGCTAGTCCCATGATATTCTATTTTTTTTCTTTTTCTTTTTTTTTTTTTTTTGAGAGGTTTTTTTTCGCTATAGGGCACGTGCGCTCGCCAGACAGAGAGAGAGAGACATAGAGACAGAAAGCGAGAAATCACCCCCCAGGGGGGATGGTCATGCCGCAATCCCTTTTCCTCCATTCTCCTCTTGGGATCTTGGGCACGCACGCACACGCGCCTGGCATGAGTTCTAAGCCACCGGGTCCGGGACACGAACCACGGTCAACTACGTGGGAATCCAGCGACATAGCCATTACGCTAACTGCTGGTTCCCTCATGATATTCTATTTTAAAGCCATTGCACTGCATTGCTTTGTTATTGCCTGACAGTGATGGCTTTGTCTATTTTAGTGAATAAAATGGTACATCTTTGTTTTATTTGGCACTTCCCTGACTGAATATCTTTTTTATATGTTTATTAGCATTTGAATTTCCTCTTTTTGTGAATTGCCTATCCCTGTATTTTGCTTATTTTTCTATTGATTTTTACTTCTCTGTGCATATACACACACACACACTTACATACATAAAGGGGACTTCCAAAAGTTTGAGAAAAAAAATTAGAGTATGAATTTATTTTGGTGCAAATATATTTGAAATCCATGAATACTTTTTTTCATAATAGACATTTTCCACAAAACTTTTCAAGTCCTTTCATACATTTATATGTCATGTGTTTATGATATGAATATCGCCTGTTAATGTATTGTCTTTTATATTTTTTATTATGTTCTTAGATAAACAGACATTTATATTCTGGTGCAATCTAATTGTTCTACTTTTCTTTAAGGCTTGTCCTTTTCTTTCTTGTTTTATAAATCCTTTCCCGCAAGGAAATTTTTAAAAATATCATAACTTCTCCCATATTGTCTTCCAAATGTTTTAAAGTTCTCCTTTCACATTTAATCTTTCAGTTGAGCTGAAACTGGCTTTATATGCAAAGGAATCTAATTTTATTTTATTTTCCACAGGATAATTAATTAACTCTACACATGTATTCTTTTTATGGAGAGGTTTTTCTTATAGGGTGTGTGCGCTCACCAGAAAGACAGAGAGAGAGAGAGAGAGAGAAAGCATGAAATCACCCCTAGGTCGGGTGGCCATGCCGCAATCCCTTCTCCTCCATTCTCCTCTAGGAATCTTGGGCATGCACACACACACTCCTAGCATGAGTTTAAGTCACCGGGTCCGGGACTTGATCCGCAGTCGACTACTTGAGAGTCCAGCAACATAGCCATTGCGCCAACTGCTGGTCCCTACACATGTATTCTTTAATTCATTCTTTCCCTCACAATCTGCAATGCTACCCAACTTGCAGAAAGTTTCCATTTATGTATAAATCTATTCCCAAGATCTCTCCCTTGGGAATGGCATATTAGCCTCCATCTGCACTAAGGCCATACTGATCTATCATTATGCCTTTTCAATAAGCCTGAACACCAGTGATGCCATCTCCAGACACTTCTTTCTCCTTCTGAGTCTTTTGGTTATTCTTGATATTTTGCTTTTCCATATACATGTTAGAATCAACATTTTAACGGACCAGCAGAGAGCATAATGGTCATGTCTCTGGACTTCCACATAGTCAACCACGTTTTGAGTCCTAGGCTCAGCTACTTAAAACTCACACTGGTCCCATGTGCATGCATTCCCAAGATCCTGAGAGGAGAATGGAGGAGAAGGGGCTGCAGTGTTGCTATCCTTCCAGGGAGTGACTTTTTGCTTTCTATTTCTCTGTCTCTCTGGCAAGAGCATGTGCCCTACAGCAAAAAGAATCAACATTTTAAACCCCAAGAAGAATTTGTACTGAATTGATAAATTTGAAGAGAACTGGCATATATGACATAGAGTCTTCTTATTCATGTATATAGTATATCTGATTCGTCTCATTCTTTCTTTTTCTTTTTTTTTTTCCCCAAAGAAACACGCACTTGCCAGGGAGAGACAGAGACAAAGAGGGAGAAGAAGAAAATATTCCCACAATGGGGCAGTATCACACGCTCATCCCTACTCCTCCATTTATCCATTTTGTTGGGATTTGGGGCATACATACAGATGTGCCAGCATGTTTTTCAAGACACCAGGGCCGAGATTTGAACTGCAGTGTTGGCCACGTGAGATCTGGCTCCCTTAAGCACAAAGCCATGGGCTGACCCTCATTCATTTCTTTTCATTGGATAGTTGGATTATTTCCATATTTTTGCTGTTAAAAATGTTGTATTTAATTCGGTTTCTTTAGATGTTTTTCAGCATAGTTTTATCATTTTCTCCTAAGTCTTACATATCTTTTGTTAAGTTATTTCTCTTGTACCTTATGCTTGTTTTGCTATTATATGTAGTAACTTATTTTATATTATGGAGCATAGTTATTGTTTGAGTGCTCCATTGTAGACTACATACATGCTATATGCCAAATGTAAGGTATGCATTTACCATCTAGAGACTTTGAGGTAAATGGAGATCATTTTTTCCCCTCACAGCACCAGGCTTCTAGACTGCTTTGCTTTTTTTCTTTTTTTTTAACATCCTTAGGAGTGCTTAAACTTTTTGTCTTCTTCATTGCTGTTATGTTATGAGGTGAGGACTAGTTCCAATCCCAGGCTAAAGGTACTCCTGAATAATCAGATGAAATATATTAGACTTGTAAGAAATGTAATAGTAAATATATTCTGTGGCCTTTGTTTTAACTGTTTATGGCCCGATTAAGTTCCTTCAAGATTCCCTACTGGTTGAGCTTACAAGGAAATTGTATCTGTATAACTAAACTATTATTTTACTAGTTAGTAATTATTTGCATCTGGTTTAAATAAATATATTACTATAGAAAATAATAATAATAATGGACCAGCAGTCAGCGCAATGGCTATGTTGCTGGACTCCCATGTAGTCGACTGTGGATCAAGTCCTGGACCTGGTGGCTTAAACTCATGCTAGGAGTGTGTGTGTGCGTGCCCAAGATTCTGAGAGGAGAATGAAGGAGAAGGGATTGTGGCATGGCCATCCCACCTAGGGGGTGATTTCTTTCTTTTTGTCTCTCTGTCTCTGGCTGGCAAGAGCACGTGCCCTATAGCAAAAACCTCTCCCCCAAAAAAGGGAAAATAATAAAGTGAAAAAACGAGGTATGCTATTTGAAGTCATAACTCAAAAAGCACTGTCCCATGGTTGCAATATAATAGAAGTTTCAAGAAAATTCCTAGAAGAAAATAAACAATCTTATAAATGTTACCTTCCCAAACTCAAGTTGACAGAGGAATGGCCACTCTTGTGTATTTAATGGCAGTGAGGTCGTGTGAGTGGATGTGGTATAGAAATGTGAAAGCCACTGGTTAGTTTCCATCGGTTTATAAAAATCCAAGTTGCTAATTAAGCTATGCCAAAATTCCAGCAGAAGTGGGTAAAATCCGAGTTTGAGTTTAACTGGTATGTATGAGAAGTCTTCAAAAAGGTCATGGAAATGTGTGTTAAGATAAAACTATTCATGGGTTTCAAAATCATGGAAACAAAAAGAAACTCTAATAAAAATATTTTTCCACAATTTTTTAAGTCCCTTCATATTATTTGACTATTTGTTGCTACCTAAGGAAAGAGTCACCTGTTTGGGGCTAATCCTGAATTATGAATCTGTTAGATAGGACAGACAAGCTGTTTACTTTTTCATTTTCTGAGGGACTGAGTGGCCTTGTGGTAGAATTACTGTCATTCTTTCCTCCTTTTGAAAATTTAACTTTCTACATTGGAGTTAGGTATGACCATGTGATTTGAGAAAACCAATGTCATGTAAGCAGAAGCGACATTGTAACTTCTAGGGGAAGCATTTCATGTTCATCCTCTTTCCTTTGGGGAGCTTGGGGGAGCCACACTAAGCCATTGTGTGGGAAGCAGCTACTGGGAATGTCTACTCAGTGAGGAAAGAACGAATTTGTGTTGATTAAGATTTGAAGTTCTTTGTCCTATGGCATAGCCTAGACTCTTCTGCCTGATACAGAGCGCAATCAACCACGACGCTATATTTTGGGTGAGTTATGAATCTGAGATCTAGCAGTCAGGCCTCTGATTTTAGTTCGAGAGATCCAGAATCTCTCTTTCCTCAAATGAATCCTGACAGTTGAGAAAGAGGGGACTTCTTATCCTCATTCAAGAAAAGTTCTCACTCTTAGTTTTAAGATAAGAAAGAGAAAGTCAAGTTATATGATCAAATGAATTCCATTACCTTTAAACTGTTTTTGATGATCTTTTAAAGATAAAAAAGTACATATATGCACATGTAAAATGTATTTAAATAGATATGGTATAAGCCAATGTGTAAGCTTTGTGTATTCTATCTTAACTTCTTTAATATTGGTTAGCTCTAGAAAATAGGTACTTCTAAAAAGAGGGTTCTGTTGCTAACCACCCTTATAAGCACCAGTGGCACAGAAATAACCAACAAAAGTACAAAATGTAATGTTCATTTAGTGTCCTCCTTTGAAACCAGGAATTCCTTTTCCTCTTCTTCATACACCATGTCTCTAGCTGTTGAGCTGTGTGAGAGTTGTCACTCCACTTGGCATCATTCAAGATAAAGAGAACTCATACTCTTGGCATGCACCACCCGATATGATATTCTGATACTCCTTTTTTCTAGAATCCATAGCCTACCCATGAATTGCAGCCTCTTACAGTCTAATTCAGATGGTTTGGTTTGCTCTCCCCTTCCCTCCCTTCCCTGCCCCGTTCTTCCCCCACCCTGACAAATAAAAACAAACTAATAGGATCATAAGCTAATCCCTCTCTGATCTGGCAAGAGGGAGGGGGAATTCTATTTTCTAGTCATGCTCTCCTGGTCTTTTTTGTCCCTGCCCTATTCCTGCATCTTTAATTCCTACAGAGAGATCCTCACCCCATCTCTCAATGGCACCTTCCTGTTCTATCCCACGTTACAGGCAGTCACAGAAAACACCAGCTATAACAAATAAGTAAGAGCTGAAATTCAAGTAATCATTTTACAGGATGTCAAGAAAGTACAGGAATCTTACATTAGGTCCTACTGTCTCACATGCAGTGTTGAGGAGAACTGGTGGCCTTTATCAGGACTCTGATGTCGCCAGGGACATCAGGATGAAAGGAGCGAGAAAGACTTGGGATGTGTTTTTCACTCTACTTTTCACAGAGGGAAGAAATAAAGACAGTCACTAGGACTAGGAATGATAGTCGTGAGAGTTTACATAAGGCATGCCACAAAAGTTGGGGACAGGACAAAGATACAGCAGTACAATTTATCTCTCTGCAGCTCACATGAGAAGGTTGCCAGTTCTTATACAGAGATCTCCCTGGGTATGCCAGGAAGGCACGTGCCCATGATATGAGGATGGCTGAGGCAGGGGGTGGATCATGGCATGGGGATTCCATTGGGGGTGCTATCATTCTCTCTCTCTCTGTGTCTCTCTCATTCGCTCTCTCTCTTCCCTCTCCCATGGAAGAAATACATTTTAAAATGTTAAAGTGCTATGATGCTATAAAGTTATTTACTTCTTAATTGGATTTTAACTACTCAATAGTTTTCTAGAAATTTTCATGTGGAATTTAATACACCTTTATTATTTTCTCTAATAGCACAACTGTTATTTATATTTAGTTTTTTATCATAGGGCATATACACTTGCCAGAGAGAGACAGAGAAACACAGAGACAGAAAGTGAGAAATCACCCCTCATGGGGGGATGACTACACTGCAATCCCTTCTCCATTCTCTTCTCAGGTTTTTAGGCATGCATACACATGCACCCGGTGTTATCTTCAAGCAGCCGGTTCCAAGGCTTGAACCATGGTAGATCGCACACCACCTACTGACCCTCTCCCAATATACTTTTCAAGTTGCCAGGGTCTGGATTCAAATTGCACAGTTGGCCGTGAGGGATACAGCTTCCTTAACCACTAAGCCACAAAGCCAGCCCAAGAGCTGTATTGAACATTTTAAATTTTCATAGACATTCCACAAGTGAGGTGTTATTCTCTCCATTTTACCAATGAGGACACCTCCAGAGAACTTCACTGTTGCCCAAGGTTCATGTTTATAGCATGGCCTGTCCCATCTCAAACCCCAAGCTCTTAATGTCCACGCTCAACATCGTCCAAAGTGAATTCCATCTAAGTCAGGATCCTGAGGATGATAAGTATATTTACATCTGTTCTGATTCTGAGACTTTCCATGGCTTTGGAAGAACTTAGATCTAAGATTTGAGTTGTCTTGGATTTTTTTTTTTCCCTAGGCATCAAAACACAGGAGAAAAAAAAGAAAAAACAAAACAGGAGTAGAACTTGGGATCTCTGGGTTTTCTTCCTGAGCTCTCCATTGATTCGTGTCTACTTAATCTGCCCTGTGATGGCGAAAAGCTAACCATGGTCACCAAATCATGAGGGAAGGGAAGGCCAGTGCGGGCAGATGTGCGACTGGGGGCACTCCAGTGTCTCCGCAAACCCCAGTTTCCTAGTCTGTAAGTGGAAGAGTTTAAGGTGTTCACAGGTTACTGACGTCCTCAGTCCCCGTGTGGCTTTTATGTGGTCTTATTTCTGAATTCAGAACAATGCCTGCTTCCCTCAGGCATCTGTCCTTGGTTTTGACAAAGAGCATCACTTCTTGCAGCTTTGTGCCCGTGGAAGTCAGCCTATCCCTGGAACCTCTTCGCTTCCTTTTCACCCTAGCTTGAGGCCTACTAGAGCGAGTAAATGAAGACCTTTGCCTTTGACATTTGGGTTGGGAAAAGCGAAAACTGATCTAATAACGATTAGTTATGGTTTGATATGCGAGATTGCAGCATTCTCAGGTTTCATTCTGGAGCCTGGTGAGAAGGAGCCAAGAGGAGAGAAGATTGATGGGCAAACATAAACCCCTGAAATGTTCCCATGCCAAGAGCGGTAAATGATCCTCGGGCGCCTTCTTATATCATGTTAAGAGCCCATGACAGCCCGAAAAGAAATGGAGAAACCCAGTGAAAGTGGGGGGATAAAAGAGTTTTCTTTCATTGTTCACTCAGGCCAGGCACCTTGGCACACGCACGGCTGCCTGTTCACTTTGTGAAGACTGTGGGCTCGGCCAGCCTCCCTCCGCAGGCTCCAGGAAAGAGGGTTTGGTTCAGATAACTGGCTCAGGGTGCAGAGCAGCTTGTTTTTGTAACACAGGGAATGTATTTACTTTTCCCTTAATGAAGGGGAGTGATGTCTTGGATAAGACATGGCCTGACACAAACTACAAACATTAAGTCCAAACTTTATAGGCTAAACTCTTGTTCTAGAAATGTCCAATTTGTTGCTATGTGAAATCAGTGTTGGTGGTTCGATTTGCCATAGGGCCATTTCATTCACTTTCTGAAGGGAAAGCACTGTGGGAAGTTGAAGCAAACCGAAAGACAACATGTGTGTGGTGTGTGTGTGTGTGTGCGCGTGTAGAACACAGCTGGAATTTGGCATACTGGAGGAAGATTAACCTGTTTCTCGCTGGCAGGAAATTCAGCACGGCCCAGAAAGTTGCAGAGGGTGAGAGAGGACTCTGTGAATTGGTTGAGAAGGATAGTGTTAAATAATTCCTGAAGTGTTGTGTTGCTCTGTCCTGCAAAAGAATAAAGTCTAGGAGAGGAAGAAGAAGAAAAAAAAAAAAAAGCTGGTACAGAAGAGGAAAAACAGATGGTGCCTTGCAAAGAAGGGTCCTGCAGTTTTTCTTTGTCTGCCAATAGAGTTTAAATAAATGCCGAGTTCAGGCTGTGCGGGGATCCAGGTACAAACCAGACCACAGACCTGAACTTGTCCCAGGCCTCAAGGCAGATGCCCAGCGATGCCCTGGCGAGGGTCAGGTGCAGGCTGCCCCATCGGGGGACATGTCACAGAGGCCTCGGAGTGATAAGCTGAGTGTCTGCTTCTCCCATGAGTGAGATGGCAAGAACCCAGTGATGGGAATTTTAGGACGGTTACGTGGAAGGAAATAGCGACGTGATAAGACAGAGTGTGTGGGCTTGACGGAGCACCAAAGCAGATGCAGAGCTCTCTTAATGATTTCTTAAGATTTTGCAAAGTTTTTTTTTTTTTAGAGGTTTTTGTTATAGGGCATGTGTGCTCTCCAGACAGAGAGAGAGACAGAGAAACAGGGGGGATGGCCACGCCGCAAACCCTTCTCCTCCATTCTCCTCTAGGGATCTTGGGCACACACGCACATGCGCCCGGCATGAGTTTAAGCCACCGGTTCTGGGACAGCAACCGCAGTCAACAACATGGGAGTCCAGCCTGACATAGCCATTACACTAACTGCTGGTCCCAGATTTTGTAAAGTTTTTAACTTTTTCCCTTCTTGGTAAACATACCCTTACCTACCCTGTTTGCCTCTTTGAGCTTTCTGGATCCTTCCTGACCTTCTATCAGGCTGCAGAGATGAATGGGACCAGATACGAAGCCAGGGGCAGGGAACCCACAACCGGACCAGACCCTTCAGCAAGCCCCTCACCCTCCATGAGCCCCTGTGGATGTGAAGGTGGTCTTGAGTCACTTACCTGAAAGCCAGAGTTAGGCTCTAGCAGACACCACTCCCACGAAGAACAAGGCTTCAGTGTGCGAAACGTAGGACTTTGCCCAATACTGCGATTTTAACATCAGGAATGAAAGATGAAATTATAATGACATTTAAAACAATAATCACATTTCTCTAAGTACCAAAGAATCCGCTACTGAACTCAGCGGTAAATAAAAATGTTCTAGCTCCTGGCCAGCTGCGGAGCCACAGCGATACAACACACTCTGGAGCTGCCGAGGTCACATGGGAAGATCCAAATTTGTGCCCCAAAGTGTCCCTATGCTGCCAGACATGCACACGTGTCTGTGACCTTGGCTGGCTGAAGCTGGGAGCAGATCGTGGCACGAAGACTCCTTTGGAAGTGCCTCTCTCTCTTCCTCTCTCTCTCTTTCAGAAGAAACAAAGAAGCATAAACAAATAAATAACAGGCCAGCAGGTGGCATGGTGGTTAAGGCACTGGACTCCCATGTGGTCGATCTTGGTTTGAGCCCTGGACCTGGCATCTTGAAACTCTTGCCAGGTGTGTGTGCATGCATGCCCAAAATCCCGAGAGGAGAATGGAGAAGAAGGGATTGCTGCATAGCCATCCCCCTGGAGGGTGATTTCTAGCTTTCTCTCTCTGTCTTTCTGGTGAGCACACATGCCCTATAACAAAAATCTCTTAAAGAAAAAAGAAAAGGAAGAAAGAAAAAGAAAAAGAAAAAGAAAAAGAAAGAAAGAAAGAGACCCCCCCCAAAATAAATAACAAATTAAAACCTATCTACTGACAGGAGGCCACTCCCTGTGTGAGCAGGTAGGGACAGGAACAGCAACTCCAAATATACATATTTACTTACGAACCAGATGACACACACACTTGCTATAGAAAAACACAGACACAGAGAGAGAGAGGGAGGGAGGGAGAGGGAGATAGACCTCCCAGTATGGTGTGGCCATGCCACATTCCCTTCTCCATTTCTCTTCCCTGTCAGGATTTGAGGAATGCATGCACATGTGTCCAGTGTGTTCTTCCAGCTTCCAGGGCTGGGACTCGAACCTCAGGGTCAGCCATGTAGGATCTGGCTCTGTAGCTACCAGACTATGAGGCTGGGCCATTTGGAATTTTTTAGGTGAATGCGATGTCAGGGGAATGCTGGGGTGATAAGTCCATTGCCATGGTTCTTAAACTTGAACAGGCATCAGACTCACTTAGGAGGCTTATTCAAACACAGGTGGCTGGCCCCAACTCCAGAGCTCCTGACTCAGTAGGTCTTCTGATTCAACAGGGGTGGGGCTTCTAATGAGTTCCCAGGTAATGCTGGTCTTGCTGGTCTAGGTACCATGTTTTGAGAAGCACTGGCCTCACACACTCAGAATCATAGGGACCAGAACTTAGCGTAATGGCTATGTCGCTGAACTCCCATGTAGTCAACAGCAGTGCGAGTCCCAGACCCGGTGGTTTAAACTCACGCTGGGTGCTTGTGTGTGTGTGTGTGTGTGTGTGTGTGTGTGTCCAAGATCCTGAGAGGAGAATGGAGGAGAAGGAATTGCAGCATGGCCATCCCCCTTGGGGGGCGATTTCTCGCTTTCTATGTCTCTGTCTCTCTCTGTTTTTCTGGCGAGGGCACGCACCCTATAGCAAAACCTCTCCAAAAAAAGAGAGGCATGCATAAAATAAATTGATACTTACCCATGTCTGCACCTGTGTTCTGGCAGGAAATGTGCTGGGCTCTAATAAAGCCAATGCTTATTGGCCCCCTTTTCCCGTCCATTGTCAGTGGTTTCCGGGAGAAGCCGAATTCTGCAGACGTGGTTGCTGGCTGTAAGATCCCAGGTGTTCTGGACTCCTGGGGTGCACTGCTGGCTGAAATGAATTCAGGATTAAGGAAAGGGGCATGAAATATTAGAATGTTAGATTTAGAAGAGAGCCAGGAGAAAACCTGATGATTACTGTGTAGACACCGAGTGAGAGCACTCCGAATTCCAACACCAGCTGTGACACTTACTAGCTTTGAAAACTTAGCGAGTTACTTAACCCTGTGAACCTCAATTTCCTCCTCAGTAAAACTGGGAACCCTAAAAGGCTTGTATTTCGGTCACGATTCTTAGTTGTAATCAGCTGAAGTCCACTCTGGCTGATTTAAGCAGAAAAGGAATTTATTACAAGGATATTGGGTTCTACAGGGAAAATGAACAGTTTCACCAACAGATCAATGGCATAAAAAAGAGGGGGGGGTCTCTTGTTGAATGAAAGAGCCATAACTGTCAAAGGTAAGGGTAGGCTTCCCTTGGATCTTGATTCAAACAAACATTATGAAAAGAAACGTGGAGGGATTGGAATGTGGCTGGGATTGTACATTTGGAATTCTTGGGAACTTCGCTCAGTGTAATATTGCCATGGAGAGGCCATACCAGAGGCTGGTACACTAAGGTATTTGTACGCAAAATAACATAATGTCTGAGATTTGCATTTAAAAACTCCTGGGAAAGAAGTTATGGGACGTGGATAAAGGAGTAGTGAAGAAACAAGGTTTATTGTTGCCCCTCAGTTAGGAATATATGGGGTATTTATTGTGCTGTTTTGGCATGTCTCTGTGTGTGTGTTTAAAACACTCCATAATATGGGACCTGCAGTTAGTGTAATGGCTATGTTGCTGGACTCCCATGTAGTCGACCATGGTTTGAGTCCTGGACCCGGTGGCTTAAACTCATGCTGGGCACGTGTGCTTGTTCGTGCATGCCCAAGATCCCAAGAGGAGAATGGAGGAGAAAGGATTGCAGCATGGCCATCCCCCTGGGGGGTGATTTCTCACTTTCTGTCTCTGTCTCTCTCTGTCTTTCTGGCAAGCGTAAATGCCCTATAGCAAAAAAACTCAAAAAACAAACAAACAAACAACAACAAAAAAAACCCTCTCCATAATAAAATGACCAAATGAAACAGAAACAGCCTCTCTATGAAAGCTAGAGAACGAGGCTCTGACTTGCTCAGCAGAGGAAGCCAGACACCACACAGGAGACAGGAGAGCTGGTTAGCTGCGGACACCGCTGTCATTGTCACCAAGACCCAAACACCAGAGCTTTCAGCAAGGAAGGCTGGGACAGTGATTACCTGGCATTCTCAGATTCTACAGCAGCAGATGTCTCACATCAAGACTCATCAGGTAAGAAATTCTCCACGCTCGAAAAAGTGTGTGATACGCGAACAAAAAGACTAATAAATGTCCGCTGGCAGCACATAGTAGGTGTTCAGCCTACGTTGGTGGACTTTCCCCTTCCCGTGCTGAGATGCACACCGCCCAGACTTCAAGCCTGTGTCAGAATTTCTTCCTCAGCATTCTCAGTAGCGGGTCTCTATTCCCAATAATGTGTCAGTTTCCTTTTGAATTATTCCAAGTGCTAAGAATTTCATTTACTCATGTGAGATAAGAATTATTCAATTATGGGAAATTCCCATCAATTAGGACAAGCGTGAGAAAACACTCCCCCAGAGGGGGGGTGGTGGTGCGTGGAGGGGAAGATGGCCAAGCCACAGTCCTTTCTCAATTCCTTTCCGGAGTTTTGGGCCTGTGCACCGGAAGGAGAAACACCATATTTCTTTAAAAAACACTCCATCAGTGACAATTTCTATGTACATCAGCTGGCATTCTTTTGCTTAATCCAGATTAGACTTTTAAACTGTTCTTTGGGGGACCAGCAGATGATGTAATGGTTATGTTGCTGGACTCTCACGTAGTCGACCATGGTTTGAGTCCCAGGCCTGGCAGCTCAAAATTCACACTGGCTACAAGTACATGTGCGTGCGTGCACAAAATCCTGAGAGGAGAATGAAGGAGAAGAGAGTGTGGCACGGCCATTCCCGTGGGGGTGACCTCGCTTTCTGTCTCTCCAGTGAGTGCACACAAAAATTGTTCTAAAAAAAACAAAACAAAACAAAACAAAACAAAACAAACCTGTTCTTTGATTTTTCTGGAAAAAATGTTTTTGTACAGAAACCTGAAATGTGATTGTACTAAGAAAGTGCTTTTGGCCTCCTTGCCTTCAGCCACCCTACCCAGTATGGTAATCACCAACTATGGAGGGCAAATGAGTACCTGAAATGTGGCCAATCTGAATTGCGATGTGCTATGACTACAAGATATACACTAGATTTGAAGGACTTACTACCAGAAAAAAAGGTGAAACGACTCACTAATAAATTTTATATTAATTTCATGTTAAATGATGATATTTTGGATATACTAGATTAATAAAAATAATTGTATCTGATTGTTTTGCTTTTTTAGTGTGGTTAGTAGAACTTTTTAAAAATTATTTATTTCATTTTAAAATTTATCATTATTATTATTTTTCAGTTTTTTTATAGGGTGTGTGTGCTCTTCAGACAGAGACAGAGGGAGAAAGTAAGAAAGCAAGCCTCCAGGTCTTGGACTCAAACTGAGGTCAGCCATGTGGGAGTCCATTGCCTTAACCACCATGCCACCTGATGGCCCCCAGAACTTTTATTATAAATACACACACACACACACACATATATATACATATACACATTTTTTAAAAATTTCTTGTAGGCACATAAGCTTGCCGGAGAGACACAGAGAAACAAAAAGAAGGAAAGAAGTGAGAAAACACTCCATGGAACGGGGTCATGACCATGCCACAATCCCTTCTCCTCCGTTCTCTCAAGATTCTTGGGCATGTGCACACATGCACCCAGCATGTTTTCCAAGCTGCTGAGACTGGGACTCAAACCGCACAGTTGGCCATGTGGGATTCAGCCACCTTAACCAGCATGGCCCCGCCCATGTGGCTCTCTATTGGCTGTGCTGCCTCAGAGAGGGAGGGAGCAGGACTTCCAGGAGACAGTGCATAGAAGAACCCACTCCAGCGATTACAGGGAGTCAGGGCAGGATTGAGATTGGATGTCAGAGCTGGGAGGAGCAAGAGAAGCCCTCTCCTCTGACTTTCTTTTGTGTTGGAAGAAACTAATCTGGTGAACCTGACATGAGGTTGATGCCTCAGAAAAATGGGGCCAGTAGGTGGCATGGTGGTTAAGGGCACTGGGCTCCCACATGGCCGATCGTGATTCAAGTCCTGGACCTGGCGACTTGCTTTCTTGCTTTCTCTCTCTCTCTCTCTGTCCCTCTCTGGTCAAATTTAAATAAATAAAAATTAATAAATTAATAAATAAAGTTAAACAAAGTAATTCTTTAAAAATATTAGATCAATGTCTCATATAACAAGAGCTTCTATAAATAAATATGAAAGAGATAAAAAGGACTGGTAAAATGCAGAAATCACAGAAATAATCAAAAGGACCAAGTAGCAAAAATAAGTAAGGCTAGGTGAGCTGCTGAGGGTGATGTCCTAAATTCAACTGCAAACTCCAAAATTTAAATAAATGGCGGCTGGTTACTTTCTGTCTTTTATCATTCTTTCCTAAAAATACAAATGCTGCAAGCAACATAGTCAATGGCAAAAAGAATATAGTGAAGAGCTTGTTATATTGACAAATTCCAAGTCACATTGAGAAAGTTTATATTATCTCCATCTTGCTAAGTTATAAAACACTAATAGAAAGAAGAATTTGGGGCCGGTAGGTGGTGTAGTGGCTAAGGGGCTGGATTCCCACATGACTGACCAAGGTTTGAGTCCTGGACCCGGTAGTTTGATACATGTGCATGCATGCTCAAAATCCCAGGAGGGAAATAGACAAGGGATTGTAGTGTGGCCATCCTCTTAGAGGGTGATTTCCCATTTTCCCTCTCACTGTCTCTCTCTGCCTCTCTTTGGCAAGCCCATCACCCTATGACAAAACAAAACAAAACAAAACAAGAAAAGGAAAAGATAATAATTCTGGGCTAGCAGATAGCTTAGAAGTTAAGGTTAAGGATCTCACATGATCCACTGTGAGGTTCAAGTCCCAGAGTTGGCTGTTTGAAAAACACACCAGGCACATATGTATGCATACCCAAAATTCCATGATGAGGATTGCAGCATGGCCATTCCCCCTGGGGGAGTGCTTTCTAGCTTTTTTCTCTCTCTCTATCTCTGTCTCTTCCTGTCTCTGGCAAGGGGAAATGCCCCATAACAACAGTTTAAAAAAAAAAAAGAGAGAGACAATTCCTTGTGACTGAGAAGAGTAAGCTTGTTTAGATGTTTCTCATCCTTCTGCTCCTGTAAATGCATTCACATAAAGTACCAGCTATTGTGAAGGTTAATAACGGGTCTGAAGCAATCCGTCAACTTTGATAATTTCATACAACTTTGACTCTGTCACTTCTCAGATAAGAACACAATAGTTTTCTGTTTCATTATAACCAATTCAATAGTGTGGATGGTCCAACAAAACCAAAACAAGTGAAATAACCTTTGCTCTAGGAAGCACATCTGCTCCTCCTAAATGAGGCTGTCATCCCTTCTTGGTACTAGACACAGAAAGAAGTCCTGGTCTGGCTCCAGGTGTATCCCTGGCCTGCAGACACAGGTGCACCACCTTCACACTAATTCACCAAGACTGGGCCTCGATGATGTCCAGTGTATCACCTCGGGGTCTCATGAGAGAGGACAAAGACAAGGGAGAGTCTCTACCAATGTACAGGACACAATTACTATAGGATATAAACCTCCAGTGACATTTCGGGCTGCTTGTTACAGTCACATTGCTAAGCCTGATCCCAGCTAGTATGCTAGAGAAAAAAGGAAAATCTGGGGACTTAGACAGGCTTTACTCCTGCTAGGTAGTCACTGGGCAATATTTTGCTTACTTGATCTCTCAGTCCCACTCAGTGCCTGGGCACTTAAATCCTGTATCTCGAGATGACCTCCTGTTGCAGTGGTCCTTGTTCCTCTCCACCCAGTCCCTGATAACTCAGCTTGTGAACTCCCATGCCCACCCATCTCTCTTGTCACTTCCCCAGTTCATTCCAGGCACCTTCTCTCCCCTTAGCCTCGGGGGTTGTACAAGTCCCAGTGAGGGGGACTCTGAACAGTCCCTGGAAGGTCTGTTCAGCCCTGTACTCTTTCTACGATATAGCTCACTATATCTCCCTGAGGGATTAGGAATTTAAGAGCCAATGACAGGAAACCCACCTTTTCCTCTATTTTAACCCTGTCATATCTCTTCTCAGAAGTAATGAGCACAGAGCCGTGACTTAGCTATTTGAACAGCAGACAAGCATCAGTGCCTAACATTTTCTTGACTTATTTCGCTGCAACTGAGTTTTGAAACTTTTTGTTTAAAATAACACTGATGTCACATTACATTAAATAAACTTCACTGTGACCCTTTTGTTCTTTGATGTTGATTTTTGTTAAAAAATCTAACCCTGGGAACCAGCAGTTAGCGTAATGGCTATGTCGCTGGACTCCCACATAGTCGACCGCGGTTCACGTCCCGGACCTGGGGGCTTAAAACTCACGCTGGGTGTGTGTGCGTGTGTGCCCAAGATCCTGAGAGGAGAATGGAGGAGAAGGGATTGTGGTGTGACCATCCCCCCTGGAGGGTGATTTCTCGCTTTCTGTCTCTCTGTCTCTCTCTGTTTGTCTGGCGAGTGCACGTGCCCTATAGTGAAAAAACCTCTCCAAAAAAAAAAAATCTAACCCTGACCTTCATGACTAAATTTGACTTAAGAAAAAAAAAAAAAGGGGGGTGATCATGCTGGGATATAGATGTGCTGGTCAAAAAAGGGATCCAAATGTACAGTGAGGCAATGGCAGGCACTCCCAGATACTTGGGAGGCTGAGGCAGGAGGATCTTGAATTTGAGACAAGTCTGGACAACACAGTGAGATCTTGTCTCTAAAACTGAGGGTGGAGGGGGGAGAGAAGTCAGAGTTCTTGAACGCCTATCATTTCTTTCTGATGGTAATTTCATTTTTAAAAGTCTTTATTTTAAAAATGTATTTCAGTTACATACCTTCTGCCTGCAAAGAATTCCTAAGTTTGGAAACAGAGAGGCAAAAATATCACAATCTGAGGAAGGACCTACATGCCAAATGCACAGCTCAGAGACACACAAGCTCCTGAAGCTGCAATCACACCTGCTGAATCATCACACTCCGTGCCTAAGGACTGATACTCAGGATGGGCATTTAATATCGGCCCAGTGAACAATAATATGAACTGCAGGAAGCAGACAATAAGACAACAAATTAACATTGATTCCAACTCTCCTTCCCCCTTTAGTTTACCAAATGTAGTAAGTGTCATGCATTTCAGGTATTTTTCTGCCTTGTGTCTGCGGCCTAAATACAAGCCCGATGCAGTTGAATTTCTAAGGCTGATTCTGTACAAATTTAGCCATGCAAATCCTCATGTTGTGTGCTTTTTCTGTTAACAAGGTCACCACATAAGACTATTTGATTATTTAAGTACAGAATTCGTTTTGCTTTAAATTTCTGGTCAGTTAGGTTAGTTCCCTGAGAACAGTGTTGGTAAGTGTCCTTTACAACCAATGAGGTGCTTAGTTTGGGTCACATGTATGTAAACGTTTTACGAATAAACCCCTTTGGGAAGTTTTTGTGATGAAATTGAAGAATGTTTCAGGGATAACAGAAATATAACTTGTGTATGGTTACAAGACTATAAACTTAAAAAAAATTATTTAATTTTATTTATTCTATCAATTATTTTAATTTGACCAGAGAGAAAGAGAGAGAGAGGGAAAGTGAGAAAGCAAGCCACCAGGTCTGGGACTCAAACCAAGGTCATCCATGTGGGAGTGTCCAGGGTCTTAGCCACCACGCTACTGCTGGCTCTGATAGGCTTAAGTTTTTATTAGCTCTCTAAAGTGGTTAATTAAGCTAAAAATCTTTATTTTTCTCTTCCGAATTGCTTTGCAAAAAGGACAATGTGGCCAACCATTTTACTGTTTTTACTAATTATTGTTGTGCGCCCCCCCCTTTGATCTCAATTTTGGTTAAAGTCAAATATTCAAAAAAATGTTCGTGTCTTTATGAACTTACGCACTATCATTCTCTATTTTGTTTAAGAAGTGATAGAAATGTCACCAACTGTTTTAGCAACACTGAAAACTTGGCCTTACTCTTGGAGCACTTGTCACATGGTACTTTAAATAATCTTCCCAATGCCAGCTGTAATGTTACAACTCTTGCTAAGACAATGGAGGTGCCTAAAATTTGCTAAGAAAAGACAGCTGGGTCTCTCAAGAGTTCTTTAAGGAAGATACCAGAAAAGCTTGATTAATACCATCATTCCCTCTGGAACTAATTTTCAGTTCTCCCATCAGGTGTGTTGATGGAAAGAGGTCTTACAGTTGTAGTAATTGCCTCGGATTCCTTCGCCGTCCTTCATCAAGGCTTCTAATGAAGTCTGAGCTGTAGCCTGGGGTTGATACTAGATTGGAATGCAGGGAGGCTGAAAGCTGACACCAGTTCAGCCGAGCAAAGGGCTGTGTGCAGAGGTTGTCTCCATGACAACCTGGGTATTTTCCCGGTGATGCATTTACACAGCAGGGTTAAAGTTCTGTGAAAGCAACAGCTGTTGTAAAAACAGTATATTAAATATGTTTAGGACTGTAAAATGTGCATTCTTCTCTGTAGCATTCCTGTTTGAGGAAATTCTGAAAATATAAGTGTTTAAAGCAGTGTTACTCTATGGCAGGATATTTCTTTGGGAAAATCTCTTTTTTATTTCTACTTTTGAAAGGCAGAATGAGAAAAAAATTGATGACCTTTTTTTTTTCCTGGCATTTCTTTCTTTTAAAGTTATCTTTTCATACCAAAATATCCAGCCTACAAACCTGACCCTTTCGTACTGACATGGTGTGCCTGCAGTAAGTCACTTGGCAAAAGCCACTGGGCGAAGGAAAGCAATGTGTGAGCCTCTGTAACCAAAATCATTTGTCATGCTTCTTATTTGATTTTGTCCTTTTCTATTCACAACCTTTTAGTCTTCCATGCTAACTGATTATTCTGACAGGTATTTGAAAAAAGAAACAAAGCATTTTTCAAACAGTCCAAAATATATATTGATTTTTTAATAAGAAACTTTTGTTTGTTTGCTTTTTGCAAACCCTGTGGCCCCAGATGAGACCTATGCCAGGCATTTTGGTAGGCTACAAAGATTTGCAAGAAGTAACTTGACCTTAACTCAATGTTTCAAGACCCTGAGCATCACCATGGCATTCTGAGTAGAGTACCCAGCTATTCCAGTTTGACCTGGACAGATGGTTTTCCTGGAAAACTGGAATTTTGCTGCTAATACTGAAAAAGTTCCAGGAAAACTAGAACTAGCTGGTCACTCTAGCATTCGACAAACATTGGCCAGCATCTGCTAACATGCCAGGCTCTACACTCTACAATCAGGTGGTGAGATCCATAGTCATCTACTCCCAGCTCTGTTCCCATACCATTCAGTAATTTAGTGGGAAAAAGTGCAGCCAACCCGTTTTGGCTCCCTTCATGGAGGTGCTCATAGCTACAACAAGAAATAATAAAAAGTGCATGTCCATTCATGGAATGTATTGAACCAAGGCACTTCCAGGTGAGTGTAAGTTGGGAGCCCTGTTCTGCCACAGGCTGCCATCTTGGTGGGAATGCAATGGCATTTGCCAATGGCTTCCTGATTTCCTCTGCCTCCACACCAGTAGAGGCCAGCATTGGCCAGAAAAGCCCATTCATATGGTACTTCTGGTGCCTAGAGATAGAGGATGCAAAAGTCCATCTGTTTTGGTCAAATTACAGATCCAGTCAAAAGCAGTCATGTGGCATTTCACTCTTGCTTCTTTCCATCCTGGGGATTTTTTTTTTTTTTTTACAAGTTTTTGCTATAGGGCTCGTACGCTCACCAGAAAGAGAGAGAGACAGAGAGACAGAAAACGAGAAATCACCCACCAGAGGGGATGGCCATGCTGCAATCCCTTCTCCTCCATTCTCCCCTCAGGATCTTGGGCACGCATGTACACGCACCTGGCTTGAGTTTAAGACACTAGGTCCGGGACTCAAACTGTGTTTGACTACATAGGAGTTCAGTGACATAGCAATTATGGCAACTGCTGGTCCCCAATCCTGGGGATTAAGTGGTGGGAATTAAAAAAAAAGAAAAATCTGTAGATTCTGTTGCCACAAACATTTGCTGGGAGTATTTTTTTTTCTTTTTCTTTTTTTTTTTTTTTGGAGAGATTTTTGCTATAGGGCACATACGCTTGCCAGACAGAGAGAGACATAGAGACAGAAAGCGAGAAATCACCCCCCAGAGGGGATGGTCACGCCGCAATCCCTTCTCCTCCATTCTCCTCTCGGG
>NW_006159436.1:1627562-1629514 GCF_000334495.1 Tupaia belangeri chinensis | reverse complement strand
AGAGAGACAGAGAGACAGAAAACGAGAAATCACCCACCAGAGGGGATGGCCATGCTGCAATCCCTTCTCCTCCATTCTCCCCTCAGGATCTTGGGCACGCATGTACACGCACCTGGCTTGAGTTTAAGACACTAGGTCCGGGACTCAAACTGTGTTTGACTACATAGGAGTTCAGTGACATAGCAATTATGGCAACTGCTGGTCCCCAATCCTGGGGATTAAGTGGTGGGAATTAAAAAAAAAGAAAAATCTGTAGATTCTGTTGCCACAAACATTTGCTGGGAGTATTTTTTTTTCTTTTTCTTTTTTTTTTTTTTTGGAGAGATTTTTGCTATAGGGCACATACGCTTGCCAGACAGAGAGAGACATAGAGACAGAAAGCGAGAAATCACCCCCCAGAGGGGATGGTCACGCCGCAATCCCTTCTCCTCCATTCTCCTCTCGGGATCTTGGGCACGCACACACACGTGCCCGGCGTGAGTTTTAAGCCACCAGGTCCAGGACACGAACCGTGGTCGACTACATGGGAGTCCAGCGACATAGCCATTATGCTAACTGCTGGTTCCCTGCTGGGAGTATTTAAAAAAAAAAAAATCAAATGAACCAAGAAATGTCAGTTGCCGGTTACTCTGTCCAATGTAGGTGGCCCTGGCAAATCCAATGACACATGATATGTTTTTTCTTTTCCTGAAAGTAAATGCCATAAAATTGGTTTACTCCCACTGTTTATGACCAGAGGAAATGATGCAGCTAGCCAAGCTTCTAGAAACACATTTTGGAAATAAAAAGATAGCCAGAAGGATACACACCTCGCGTTGTAACCTATGACCAAGTTTTTCAAGAAGAGAAATTCCCAGCCTGACTGAATTTCTCAGCAGGATGTTCTAATGGTGGGAATGGGATCCCTTAGTCAACTCCACAGAGAAGGAACCCCATGTTTGAGTTTGAGTATTCATTCATTTAGTGGATATGTACTGAGTGCCTTCTACATGCCAGGCACTGATCTAGGTTCTGAGAAAAGAGCCGTGGGAAAACCAAAAGAAGCAAAAAACCTAGCACAAAGAGTTTTGCCCTCAGGAAGCTTACTATCTAGTGAGAGAAGCAAAGTAAAACTCCATTAAAACCACAATGAGGCATTATCGAACCCCCGTCAGAATAGTTATGATTAAAAAGACAAAGAATAACAAGTGCTGGCAAGGTTGCAAAGAAAAGGGAATTCTTGTGCACTGTTAGTAGGAACGTAAATAGGTACAGCCATTGTGGAAAACAGCATGGAGATTCCGCAGAAATCTAAAAATAGAACTACCATATGAGTCAGAGATACCACTCTTGAGTATTTACCTAAAGGACAAGAAATCATTCTGCAAATATCATGGGAATTCACACATCCATGTTTATTGCAGTATTATTCAAAACAGGTAAGACACAGAGTCAACCTAAGTGCCCAAGAAATAATGACTGGATTAGAAAAATGTGACACATGTACACAGTGGAATACTACTCAGCCACAAAGAGCGATGATATCCTGTCATTTGACACAAAGTGGACAAACCTAGAAGATACAATGCTAAGTGACATAAGCTAGACTATGAAAGACAAATGCTATATGTACCCACTTAATATATACTGAATGTCTGCACTCGGTGGTAGAAATGGAAGGACTCAAAGGCACAGAAGTAGAGAGACTAACAGTAGATACCAGAAGCTGTATGGAAAGGGGAGGTTTGCAGGGGTAGGAGAGTAGAAGGCTTAGCAGAAAATTATTAATAGACACAAGAATACATTTATTTATTTTTTTATTTTTGGAGAGGTTTTTGCTATAGGGTGCGTGCACTCACCAGACTGACAGAGAGAGACATAGAGACAGAAAGTGAGAAATCACCCCCCAGGGGGGATGGCCATGCCACAATCCCTTCTCCTCCATTCTCCTCTCAGGATCTTGGGCATGCACG
>NW_006159436.1:1622508-1626835 GCF_000334495.1 Tupaia belangeri chinensis | reverse complement strand
CTGCAATCTCTTCTCCTCCATTCTCCTCTCGGGATCTTGGGCACACACGCACACGCGCCCGGCATGAGTTTTAACCCACCAGGTCCGGGACACGAACTGCAGTCGACTACATGGGAGTCCAGCGACATAGCCATTATGCTAACTGCTGGTCCCTAAGTCATTATTGAGAGGAAAAAAAAAAAAAATCAAATGAACCAAGAAATGTCAGTTGCCGGTTACTCTGTCCAATGTAGGTGGCCCTGGCAAATCCAATGACACATGATATGTTTTTTCTTTTCCTGAAAGTAAATGCCATAAAATTGGTTTACTCCCACTGTTTATGACCAGAGGAAATGATGCAGCTAGCCAAGCTTCTAGAAACACATTTTGGAAATAAAAAGATAGCCAGAAGGATACACACCTCGCGTTGTAACCTATGACCAAGTTTTTCAAGAAGAGAAATTCCCAGCCTGACTGAATTTCTCAGCAGGATGTTCTAATGGTGGGAATGGGATCCCTTAGTCAACTCCACAGAGAAGGAACCCCATGTTTGAGTTTGAGTATTCATTCATTTAGTGGATATGTACTGAGTGCCTTCTACATGCCAGGCACTGATCTAGGTTCTGAGAAAAGAGCCGTGGGAAAACCAAAAGAAGCAAAAAACCTAGCACAAAGAGTTTTGCCCTCAGGAAGCTTACTATCTAGTGAGAGAAGCAAAGTAAAACTCCATTAAAACCACAATGAGGCATTATCGAACCCCCGTCAGAATAGTTATGATTAAAAAGACAAAGAATAACAAGTGCTGGCAAGGTTGCAAAGAAAAGGGAATTCTTGTGCACTGTTAGTAGGAACGTAAATAGGTACAGCCATTGTGGAAAACAGCATGGAGATTCCGCAGAAATCTAAAAATAGAACTACCATATGAGTCAGAGATACCACTCTTGAGTATTTACCTAAAGGACAAGAAATCATTCTGCAAATATCATGGGAATTCACACATCCATGTTTATTGCAGTATTATTCAAAACAGGTAAGACACAGAGTCAACCTAAGTGCCCAAGAAATAATGACTGGATTAGAAAAATGTGACACATGTACACAGTGGAATACTACTCAGCCACAAAGAGCGATGATATCCTGTCATTTGACACAAAGTGGACAAACCTAGAAGATACAATGCTAAGTGACATAAGCTAGACTATGAAAGACAAATGCTATATGTACCCACTTAATATATACTGAATGTCTGCACTCGGTGGTAGAAATGGAAGGACTCAAAGGCACAGAAGTAGAGAGACTAACAGTAGATACCAGAAGCTGTATGGAAAGGGGAGGTTTGCAGGGGTAGGAGAGTAGAAGGCTTAGCAGAAAATTATTAATAGACACAAGAATACATTTATTTATTTTTTTATTTTTGGAGAGGTTTTTGCTATAGGGTGCGTGCACTCACCAGACTGACAGAGAGAGACATAGAGACAGAAAGTGAGAAATCACCCCCCAGGGGGGATGGCCATGCCACAATCCCTTCTCCTCCATTCTCCTCTCAGGATCTTGGGCATGCACGCACGCACACATGCCCAGAGTGAGTTTTAAGCCACCGGGTCCGGGACGCGAACCGCGGTCGACTACGTGGGAGTCCAGCAACATAGCCATTACGCTAACTGCTGGTTCCCGAGAATACATTTAAATATGTGGAATAGGTCGTGAATGGAGTAAAGTATCACAGCAGAGTAAAAAATGTTTTTGACAATTCAGTATATACTTCCAAAAAAAAGAACTATTATTAAATGTGCACAACATAATATAATGTTTAATGTCAAATAAGAGGAATATGTCTATACCTTTGATTTGATTATATACTGTACCCCACAAAGATACACCACAATTATATGTTAACCAGAGATCATACACATACACAAATACAGTTCTATCAACACACACATTTATAGTGTCTCACGAAACTTTTCAGAAAGGGATTACTGGGACCAGCATAATGGCTACGTCACTGGACTCCCAAGTAGTCGACCGCGGTTCACATCCTGGACCCAGTGGCTTAAAACTCACACCGGGCGCGTGTGCGTGCGTGCCCAAGATCCCGAGAGGAGAATGGAGGAGAAAGGATTGAGGCATGGCCATCTCCCCTGGGGGGTGATTTCTCGCTTTCTGTCTGTCTCTTTCTGTCTGTTTGGTGAGCACACGCGCGCCCCATAGCAAAAACTTCTTAAAAAAAAAAAAAGTAGAAAGGGATTACTGTAACCTTCCCCTTTGTAACTACTTTTCAAATATTTTCACATGTCAGAGTTTGCCCTCGAATTCTAAATTATTATTATCTTGACTAATACTATAGATACTGGGTTGTTGGAAAAGTCATGACATTTTTTGCATAGAAACAACTCAATAGGTAGAGTATTATGACTTTTTCCCCAGAAAATCATTATATGTATGAGAGTAAAGATACTAAGTAAGTATTAAGAACTTGTCTATTAAAATTGTCCAAACTAAAGTTAGGATGTATGTCAATTCGATATGGATCTGATTACAGTTGAGATCCTTCCAGGAGAGATTAAAACTCATGTGTGTTCTTAGCTGAACAAACCACTATTGACTAGCCAAACTTAGCAAATGAAGTGCATTACTGAATGCTGGGACAGGGATTTTACAAATAAATTGGACTTGTCTAATCTTCTGATTTAATCATTAAGGTGGTTGAGATGGACTGATTTTTTTAAAATGAACTCGGCCAGCTAGTCTGTGGCTCGAATTATCATATACCACAGGAGGGACCTGGAGAACCAGAAGGATTTGATGACTTCTTTTTTTTTTTTTTTTCTTTTTAGAAATGTTTAATTTTTTTTTAATCAGTATTATGTTTTAAAAAAATTGCTACAGAGCATGTGTGCTCACCTGAGGGGGTTGGGGAGTAAGAAAGCAAGCCACCGGGTCCAGGACTCGAACCACGGTCAGCCATGTGGAAGTTCAGTACCTCAACCATCATACCACCTACTGGCTCCATGATGACTTGAAGTTTTTAAGGAACCTAATAGTTCTAATGGAGAAGTGTTCTTCAAATTTGAATCTTATGATGGGTACCAAGAGCAAACTTCTCATGGCAGATGTGTTTTTCTTTACATTAAGACTTCCATGTCTCTAACTTAGATGTGATTAATTGTCCAATGAGATTTGATTTGTCACTCAAATAATTTTTCACAAATATTTTGGTAGATTTCCAAATGATTAACCAGAAACTGAAGCCCATGGAAATAAGTGCATCTTGAGCATAAATGTATTTCATCTCAAATCCTCTGAATAAAAGTTGCCGTAATACTCTGTGTATAATAATGATTGCTCTTGGATTATTCATCTAAAAAAAAGAAGGTACCATTTTAACAAGCACTATATTCCACATTCAATACAATTACGTATTTTTAAAGAATGTCTTTCATATGCAGCATGGATAGGTGATGAGATTTTTCTTACTTTAAAACAACGATCCTTTTGTCAGGAGAATTCTATTCTGAGTTACTACATATGTAAGAAAGAAAAGTTAAACCTGAGTTCCTTATGAAATAAAAGAAAGCTGTTTTGAGAAAAGGACAGTTATGTCTACTATATTCCTAGAAGACTATGACATGAAATTTGATTCTGTTTAAGAAATGGTATCACTTGGAAAGCCATGAAATCGAGCCTAATAGGCACCTGCCAAAATATTTCAGCCGGGGCCATCTCTTCCCAAGCATATACATTCGTGTATAATCGTCTGAGAAGCCTAGATGACTCCAAAACAGCTAAGAGGTCTAAGGTAAATGGAGAAGGCCGTGATCTATGACTTCTTCTGAATATCTGGCCTGGGTTTGCAATCCACTTTTAGAAGATAAGAAATACATATTAAAAAATAAAAATTTCTGGATTTTGGTAAGTGGTGACAGACTATGAGGTCTTGGATTGAAAAACTCATGTCCTAAAACTACCCTGTTGAACAGTTTCCATCTGGCAGCAGGCCTCCAGAGGAGGATTCTAGAATGGCGCCTCTTGGGACTATCTAAACAGACAGCCAGTATAAGAGACTTGAGATAACCGTGGACCAGAAACCAGGGATTGGAGTTTCTCAAACTGGCTTTCCCATTTCATCACAGGCCATGTTTACTTAGGTAAAGTATTTAACTTACCATTTTCTCTGGAAGTCCATTTTCTCTGGAACTGTGTTTCCTTTGCTTCTACATGGGTAGGACTGGGTGGGACAGAGTTCTTCCACCCCAGGGCTGTGCTATATCTCTAACTCTGTCCACTTTAGGTGCAGAAAGTAGTCTGCTGGCTCCTATGAGAAGAGGGTCTCCACTCTCGGTAAATC